>NC_041385.1:189296271-189312054 GCF_002162155.2 Triticum dicoccoides | reverse complement strand
CCCCCGCTGCCCCCGTCCCTACGAATCACGGTGAGACCCCATGCCTCTTCTTTCTTTGTCCCCCTGCCGCAGGTGCGCCGCCGCGCCCCGGCTCCCCTGATGCTGCTCCTCTGCCGCTCGGGCCCGCTCTTTGCCGGCCCCTCACTCCGTCTTCCCCCACGCTGGCCGGCCACCGCTGCCGCCCTGGCCACTGGCCTCGCCCCGCTCCTGCACACCCTGCGCCGACGAGGCCGCCACACTCGCAGCCAACTCCGGCGCTCCGACCCCGCGCCCTGCTCCCCTCGCCATAGTCCCGCACCCCCGTCGCCTCCCCTGGACGGCGTCGTGGGCGCCAGTGGCCGCGCCGTTGGTCTCGCCGGAAGCCAGCGCTCGGGCTCCCTATCGGGCACTCGTGGCCGTGCCCCTGCGCCCACGCCGCCCTATGCCTGTTAAGGCCCCTAGGACCAATGAAAAGTGGGGCCCGCCCCAGAACGATTAAAAAAGGGAAATTAAAAATAAATAAATAAATAATAAGTAAATAAAAATGTTAACTAATTAATTAATTAACTTAATTAATCTTGTTTAATTAGACTAATTAAACATTAGTTACTTATTTAGCTAATTAAACTAGTTAATAGGTTAATTAGGTTATTGTACCTATGACATGCGGGACCCACACGTCAGCGACCCAGTCAACGCCTCTGTTGACTGCTGACGTCATGATGACGCCAGCAAACACTATTCTGGATAATGATGAATTAAATTAATTAATTAAATTCTAAAAATGATTTAAAACTTTTAAAATTAATATAAAATAAACCGTAGCTCAGATGAAAATACTTTGTACATGAAAGTTGCTCAAAACGACGAGACGAATCCAATGACGCAGCCCGTTCGTCCGCCACACATCCCTAGCATAGCGAACATGCAACTTCCCCCCTTCGGTTCATTTGTCCGAAAACGCGAAACACCGGGGATACTTTCCGGATGTTTCCCCCCTTCACCGGTATCACCTACTACCGCGTTAGGGCACACCAAACACCGCGTTTTGTCTTGTTACGCTTTCTGATGCTTTGATTGCTCTGTTATTTATTGTGTTCCCTCTCCGTTACTTCTTTCCGATAGACCCCGAGACTGCCGGCGACCCCCAGTTCGACTACGGCGTTGATGATCCCTCCTTCTTGCCAGAGCAACCAGGCAAGCCCCCCCTGATCACCAGATATCGCCTATTCTTCTCTATACTACTTGCATTAGAGTAGTGTAGCATGTTACTACTTTCGGTTAATCCTATTCTGTTGCATAGCCTGTCATTGTTGCTACATTTGTTACCTTTACCTGCTATCCTAATGCTTAGTATAGGATGCTAGTGTTCCATCAGTGGCCCTACACTCTTGTCCGTCTGCCATGCTATACTACTGGGCTGTGATCACTTTGGGAGGTGATCACGAGCATATGCTATATACCTTATACTGTTACATTACTTATGATACTGTTCGGAGATGGGGGCTGAAGGGGTAGGTGGCTCCATCCCGGTAGAGGTGGGCCTGGGTTCCCGACGTCCCCCGACTGTTACTTTTTGGCGGAGCGACAGGGCAGGTTGAGTACACCTAGGAGAGAGGTGGGCCTGGCCCTGGTCGGCGTTCGCGGATACTTCAATTAACATGCTTAACGAGATCTTGGTATTTGATATGAGTCTGGCCACTGGCCTATACGCACTAACCAACTACGCGGGAACAATTATGGGCACTCGTCGTCGTGGTATCAGCCGAAGCCTTCTAGACATCAGCGACTGAGCGGTGCGCGCCGGATTGGACTGGAACGCCTGCTCTTGTATTAGGGAAGCTAGGTCTGCTTCCGGCCGCCCATGCAACGTGTAGGTGTGTAATGGGTGATGGGCCTAGACCCCTGCGCCATAGGAGTTAGACCGCCGTGTTGACCTCTCTGTTAGGCCTAGGTGGGGCTGCAATGTGTTGATCTTCCGAGGCCGGGCATGATCCAGGAAAGTGTGTCCAGCCAAATGGGATCGAGCGTGTTGGGTTATGTGGTGCACCCCTGCAGGGAAGTTGATCTATTCGAATAGTCGTGTACCTCGGTAGAAGTACGACCCGGAGTTGTACCTTCACCTTATGACAACTAGAACGGGATACTTAATAAAACACACCCAAACAAGTTCTAGAGACATCCCGGTGATTGCTTTCCCACAAGGCGACGAGGGGAGGATCGCCGAGTAGGATTATGCTATGCGCTACTACTTGGAGGACTTCAATCTACTCTCTTCTACATGCAGCAAGACGGAGGCTGTCAGAAGCGTAGTCTTCGATAGGACTAGCTATCCCCCTCTTATTCTGGCATTCTGCAGTTCAGTCCATCGATATTGCCTCTTTACACATATACCCATGCATATGTAGTGTAGATCCTTGCTTGCGAGTACTTTGGATGAGTACTCACAATTGCTTTTCTCCCTCTTTTTCCCCTTCCATTCTACCTGGTTGTCGCAACCAGATGCTGGAGCCCAGGAGCTTGCCGCCACCGTCGACAACGACTCCTACTACACCAGAGGTGCCTACTACGTGCAGGCCGCTGATGACGACCAGGAGTAGTTTAGGAGGATCCCAGGCAGGAGGCCTGCGCCTCTTTCAATCTGTATCCTAGTTTGTGCTAGCCTTCTTAAGGCAAACTTGTTTAACTTATGTCTGTACTCAGATATTGTTGCTTCCGCTGACTCGTTGATGTTCGAGCACTTGTATTCGAGCCCTCGAGGCCCCTGGCTTGTAATATGATGCTTGTATGACTTATTTTACTTTTAGAGTTGTATTGCGATATCTTCTCGTGAGTCCCTGATCTTGATCGTACACATTTGCGTGCATGATTAGTGTAAGATTGAATCAGGGGCGTCACAGAAAACTCAATCCATTACAAGAGAGTAGAGGGGGAGAAACATCATAAGATCCAACTATAATAGCAAAGCTCGCGATACATCAAGATCGTATCACCTCAAGAACACGAGAGAGAGATCAAACACATAGCTACTGGTACATACCCTTAGCCCCGAGGGTGAACTACTCCCTCATCGTCATGGAGAGCACCGGGATGATGAAGATGGCCACCGGTGAGGGATCCCCCCTCCGGTAGGGTGCCGGAACAGGGTCCCGATTGGTTTATGGTGGCTACAGAGGCTTGCGGCGGCGGAACTCCCGATCTATTGTTGTCTTCAATGTTTTTAGGGTATATGGAGATATATAGGTGAAATAAGTCGGTTAGGGGAGCCACGAGGGGCCCACAAGGGTGGAGGGCACACCCAGGGGGGTGGGCGTGCCCCCTGCCTCGTGGCCTCCTTGAAGCTTCCCTGACTTCAGCTCCACGTCTCCTGGATCACGTTCGTTCCAAAAAGCACGCTCCCGAAGGTTCCATTCCGTTTGGACTCCGTTTGATATTCCTTTTCTTCGAAACACTGAAATAGGCAAGAAAACAACAATATGGGTTGGGCCTCCAGTTAATAGGTTAGTCCCAAAAATAATATAAAAGTGTATAATAAAGCCCATAAACATCCAAAAATAGATAATATAATAGCATGAATGCTTCATAAATTATAGATACGTTCGAGATGTATCACCGGCATTCTCCCTTTTCATGTAAACCTTATAAAATAAGAGTGAAAATGCATAAGTATTGTGATATAATGTGTAATGATAGCTCATAATGCAATAAATATTAATATAAAAGCATGATGCAAAATGGACGTATCAACTACGTGCATTGGAAATGAAAGAACTGACCGAAGGCTTTACAAGGGCAATATCAGGGTCATGTTAAGAAGCCCACCATCATTCTTGAAGCAGTTGCATCACAGAATCTTTGGATTTGTCACGCTTTATTTGGCATTCCCGGGTCTCACAATGACATCAGTATGCTGCAGTGATCACTATTGTTTGCAAGGCTGACTGAAGGAAAAGCTCCTCCTTGGTACTATAGTGTCAATGGATATGCGTACAACATGGGATACTATCTGGTTGACTGTATCTATCCTTTGTGGGATATAATTGTCAGCACCATCTCTAACCCAGTTGGTCAGAAAAATGCTCACTTTGCCCAAAGATAAGAAGTAGCTAGAAAGGATGTCGAGAGGACATTTGAAGTTCTCTGTTGGATCATTTTGCAGTTGTTTGTGGACCTTCTAAACAATGGGATCCGGAGACGTTGTGAGAGGTGATGACATGTTGTGATATCATGCACAACATGATCGTCGAACATGAGGGTGACGATGCTGTCGCAACTCTGGAATTCGAGAACATTGGTGATCCTATCCAACTTCCAAACCAGAATCCGGCCACATTTGAAGAGTTTATTCAAATGCACCAACAAATTCAGCATCGATCAACTCACGAGCTGCTGAAGGAAGATCTGATTGATCATCAGTGGGCAGTTAAAGGGGAAAACAATGTTGGGGTATAATATTTGATTTTTTTAATTTGAACTACTATTGCATGCGGCTATTTGAACATCTGTACCCTTTGTATATGATGACCCACAAATATAGGGGATCTATCGTAGTCCTTTCGATAAGTAAGAATGTAGAACCCAATGAGGAGCAGAAGGAAATGACAAGCAGTTTTAGGCAAGGTATTTTTTGCAGGCATTAAAATTGTAGGTAACAAATAATTTGATAGCAAACTAATTTGTAACAAGCAAGTAATAGTAACGGTAACAAAAGTGCAGCAAGGTAGCCCAATCCTTTTTGTAGCAACGGACAGGCTGTAACAATCTTTTATAATAAGCAAAACATTCTTGAGGACACACGGGAATTTCATCTAGCCACTTTAATCATGTTTGTTTGATTTGCGTTCACTACTTTGACAATTTTATATGTGGGTGGACCGGTGCTTGGGTGATATTCTTACTTGAAAATCTTCCCACTTATGATTAACCCCTCTCACAAGCATCCGCGACTACGAAAAAAGAATTAAGATAAAATTTAACCATAACACTAAACATATGGATCCAAATCAGCCCCTTACGGAATAGCGCATAAACTAGGGTTTAAGCTTCTATCACTCTAGCAACCCATCATCTAATAACTACTCCATAATGCATTCCTTTAGGCCCAAGGATGGTGAAGTGTCATGTAGTCGACATTCACATAACACCACTAAGGGAATCAACAACATACATATCATCCAAATATCGAACGAATACCAAATTCACATGATTACTTATGACAAGACTTCTCCCATGTCCTCAAGAACAAAAGTAACTACTCACAAAACATATTCATGCTCAAGATCAGAGGGGTATTGAATAGAATAATAGATCTGAACATATGATCTTCCACCAAATAAACCAACTAATATCAACTACAAGATGTAATCAACACTACTAGCAACCCACAGGTACCAATCTGAGGTTTTGATACAAAGATTGAATACAAGAGATGAACTAGTGTGTGAGATGAGATGGTGATATTGAAGATGCTGATGAATATTGACCCTCCCGTGATGAGAAGGTTGTTGGTGATGTCGATGGCTTTGATTTCCCCCTCCCGGAGGGAAGTATCCCCGGCGGAATCTCTCCGCCAAGGAGCAAAAGTGTTCCTGCCTCAAGTTCTGCCTCAAGACGGCGGTGCTCCATCCCTGAAGTCCTCTCCTTATTTTTTTCTAGGGAAAATGGGCTTACATACCAGAAGATGGGCACCGGAGGCTGGCGAGGGGCCCCACTACCCACCAGGGCGCCCAGGGGGGTAGGCGTGCCCTGGTGCCTAGTGGGCACCTGGGTGGCCCCTCTGGTACTTCTTTTCTTCAATAATTTTTATATATTCCAAAATAAATCGCTGTAAAATTTTAGCTCATTTGGAGATGTGCATAATAGGTATCTCTGCCATACATTTTTCAGGTCCAGAATTCCAGCTCCCGGTAATCTCCCTCTTTGTGTATATTTTGCATATTATGAGAGAAAAGACATTAGAATTGCTCCACAAAGTGTTATGTTGATTGAAAACACTATAAATAACAGTAAGAAACATGATGCAAAATGGACATATCAGTATGCGATTATTTGATCGTGCAAACTTAAAAAAATAAGGAAGGTCGGATGTATGTGACTATGGCTGGATGGCGTCTTCCCCCATCCATGTCCACGGACTGGTCCCCTCTTCCACGGATAGATGCAGGAGGGAATTTGCGGGTTGCCGTTCGAGATGCCCTTAAAGCATCTACAAAGGAGCCTCTGTCCATCCCAAACAACGACTGGCTAGCGCCCGGACAAAAAAATGTCACCTAATCGAACCTGACAAACTCAGTCCAAACGTCTGGCCTGGCTGACACCCCCAATACCCAACTCATATGTAGGACGGATATGAGACGCTTGAACGTGTCTGCTATATCGGACTTAATGGCAGGGGCCCGCGCCAAATCTCTTGAAGACGTCCTCGTCCTTGCCCAACCTACCATGTTTCTCTTCTCTTTTCTCCCTCGACCGCACAGCTACCACTGTAGCCCTATCACCATCATTGCTCCATCATCGTCCCCAACCCACGACGCCTCTTTCCCTATCCGTCCTCCACATTTGTTGTCGGCAATGGTGAGTTCGTTTTAGGCTTGATTGGTGGCATGGTGGCTCATCTTTATGCTCCTCTTTCTCTGTTTTATTTTCTTACTATGCTGATAGTTTCATCGCAAAACTTTTTCTTAATAATTGGGATCTGGGTCTTCGACGTGTGCTCTCTCCTGACGAGTTGGAGAACCGACACTGTCTTGCTACCATCTCTCCCACGCTCTCGGAGTCGGTGGATTCGATGATCCAGCCTCATACTGCTTCTGGTTGTTTTACAGTTAAATCTCTTTATTTCGGATTGATAGAGGGTTCTGCTACTACCAAGTTCAGAGATGTGTGGCGTCCTAGAGTTGCTCTCAAAATTAAAACCTTCATGTGTCAAGCTATCATAAGCGCATTGGCCCTGATTTTGATCTTTGTGTATTGTGTGATGCTCTGACGGACTCCTAAATGTGACTTAGCCATCATGTTCTGGTGTTGCATTTTGTCGTATGTAACATGGGAGCCCACCTCTTCCAATGAACTCCGATTGCTGACTAGGTCTTTATCGAGGCAGATCAGGTGTTTATTTTGGTTCTTTTTTTGCTACATGTTGGGTCTTATGGACTACCATAAACAAGTTTACTGTTTGTTCAAATTAATATTCTTTCTACAACAATGGAAATCAATCGAATCATTGACCAAGGAGAGTGACCTAGAGGATACGGAGCTGCTGATCTCGCACGTTCGTGCCATGGCGTTCTCTCTTTCTCAGCAGGATCTAGTTTCTCCGGCCTAGGGTCTAGTTATGACTTTCTCTTGAATTGCTTCTTTTGTGCATAGTTAGTGGGCATCTTAGAGCATGGTTAATAATACAAGCAATGGTCGGCTATAAAAAGTTGTTATGTCATCTAGAGCCAACACATAGTCGGCATGTACAATAGTAAATTTTAGATGTGTACTATTTTATTAGAAGTTAGCCCACCTTACAACCTCAGAAAGCGTCTTGGGTGTCGTGTTGCAGCCGACTACTAACCATTGCAACAATATAATATTCTAATTCTTATAGCCTACTTATGTCATCTTATTGTACTTATTCTTACTGTGTTTTTGCTGTTTTTGCTGCATGTGGAGTGTCCAAAACCTGTTAACCCGTGTATGGTCCGGTGTTAGGCTGTTGGATGTACGGATGAATTCTACATGTTAACCTTTATAAAGTCATCAAGTGCATACCTTTTCTCTCAAACGAAAAGTATTGCGCGTTTTTATTGCCATCTACGTATACATTATTTGGAGTATTAAAGTTCACATGATCATACACAAACTTCAAGAACAAAATATACACATGCATGACCAAGTTCAAAGCCACCAGTAAACCAACCTGTGATTGGATGGTTAGAGGGACAATGACGATGACTTCGTAAATTTTAAAATGACATGTCGGCTTAGTCTCTCGAAGGTGCTCATAAGGCATGATGTATGAGCGCTTACCTCTGTAGTGATGTTTAAAAAGGAAGTTCAAAGCAACCACAAAGACACCCCAGAACTCTTGCGAGAACGATACAATCACGATACGAGTTCTACACGACATCGCCGGAAGGAATGAGCAGCAAAACTGCCGCTGCAAACTTACATATACCAGCCGGGAAATACTAGCAAAGGATGACAAAGACGCGCGTGGCTTCAGAAATAGGGGAAGCGCGCCATCATGGCCGTCGGCGAGCTGGACTCCTTGCAGAGGGAGTCGAGCTTCCACCCGGGCAGGGAGACGGCGCCGGGGCGCTCCTTGCTGGCCGGGGAAGGCGAGCCCGGGCTGATGGGCTCCTTGCTCGCCGCCTTCACCGCCTCGACGGCGCCACCGCCACCGGCCGCCGCCGGCCTAGGCGCCGGGACGATGGTTATCTCCGGCGTCCGGCTGCTGCTCCCTTCCATCTCCCCGCTTCCTATGCTGTGGATGAACCTGGAGGATTTTCTTGCGCGCTTTGGAAGTGTCGAACTGGTGTGCTGCACTACTGCCTTCAGTGCAGTCTGCTTGCCTTGCCTTTATGCCATTTTTATTGAGAGGCGGAGATGGCGATGTTTTTTTTTTCCTAACAAACAACTGATTTAGTTGTCTTCTTTATTGTTGGGAGAGGATAAGATCAAGACGTAAGACGTAGTCGGATAAGACCGATCACGACATCGTCATCGGTCGACTTGGAATTGTTTCTCGAGACATTGATGAGCGGACAGTGCACGTCGACAAAGACCAGTGGCCTCACCTACGTGGTTGGCTCAACCTACCCTCTTTCCCTAGTTATCTTGTAAATTTAGTTTTCATGAATATACACGCCGTAATTGTTCACAAAATATCTTCCCTGTGATATTTTTGTCAGAATTCCAGTTCCATGGTCTATACTCTGATTCTCAAGCTTCACAGAATTGTCGGCAGAACATCATTCATACTCAAGGGAAAATGAAATGGCCATCAAAGTTTTCATTATCATGGCCCCTACTCTACTCCAGTTTCTTCTGCTAATTAAAGCCTAAACATGAGTAACAGGTTACAGGTACGATTCACCTTGACATGAATCTACAATCTACGTAGTCCACTAAGAGTGTGTTTGGTTGCGGAACGAAGTGTAATGAAATGTCATGGTTCCATTCCACTAGAATGGGTCGATTCCGTCTCTATGTTTGCTTGAGCACAATAGATAGAATGAAATGGTTACATTTCGGTGTTTGGTTGGAGAGATTGAATTGAATGAATTTGGTTCCGCTCACAATAATTTATAACTCCACTCGCAAGCATAAATAGTTTTGAACAACATTTGAATTTCGCAATGATTTATCATTGAAATATATAACCTGATATTTGATTGTTTATATACAAAAAATGGTAGTCACAACAACTTTTCAGAAAATAAATAACAAATGTTGATGAAGCACAAAATCTAGATCATAAAGTATTAATGACAACAAAAATTGTTACTACCGGTCTCAACACAGAGCACACAAAGCTAGCATTAATCAAGTTGAGTACTACTAATTATTGGATGGAGAATGCCAAGTTAGAAAGAGCCAATCGAAGAAGCTTGCTCTTGCCGCCGCTGATGATTCTCTTGCTGCTTGCCGAACTGGCTGCTCCCTGGTTGGTGCTGCTACCGCCAAGGTGTGTGGATGCCACCGGCCGGCTAGCTGCCGGGAAGGAGACGAGCCGAGCCGACCGCCGCTTATCTGCTCTGCTTCCCAACAAATCGGCTGCATCTAACCTGCCATCGTTGCTGCTGGGTGAGAGGAACGGGAGGAGGGAGCAATCTGCTGCTGCTTGACGAGAGAGAGACGGGGGAGGAGCCGTCGTTCCAGAGGGCGAGCCGAGGGAGAGGCCGGATCTGAGAGGGAGCCGCCCCGTCCTTTCCCAGATCCTTGGTCGAGGGGCAGGAGACGCGGTGAAGTTGCATCTCCGACGAGGGGAAGGAGACGCCGGCAAGGCTGCATATCCAATTGCGGCGAGGGGGTGCCGTAGAGGAGGGGGAGGTGTATGGCCGCCGCCATGCCCATCGAGGGAGAGGGAGAGGGAGAGGGAGCGGGGCGCCGCGCAGGACGCCTTCCTCGTTGGTGAGTGGGGGACGACGCGAGAGAGACGCGTTCCGCGTGGTCCGGCCAATTTGGAGGAACCACCCGGTTCGGCATACAGGGGGAATATTCCTCTCCAGGGAACCAGTGCGTTTTGTTCCCTTTTTCAACTAAACACAGGAATCGCTCCCAGGTGCAGGTCCGACCCGTTACATTCCACTTCATTTCCTGAACCAAACACACCCTAAAGACCAACCAAATAAAGATCAGAACACATGCAGCGAACACCGCCCCTTCAACACAGTGAGCACTCGAACAGCAGAATTCGCCAACTGTCTGTCATAAGCCGAAAAGATCGTTGGTGCCAAAGATGGATCCACCAAACTGTCTGGTGTTCAAGTCTCCACCATCCAGGGCCGACGGGAACCTGTCGAGCCACTGGGTCAGGCTCGGACCGTCCGAATCCTCCACCCATGGTGAGGTCATGTCGATATCGTCCAGCGCGATCGGATCCCCCTCTCCTTTCTTCTTCGCCGTCGTTTTGGAGTCGGAGTGGAGCGTGAGATTGTAGTGCACATAGGCTTGGTCGGCCAGTGCCTCCTTGTTCAACTTGTTGCGCTTCTCGGAGTGGCTCTGCAGGATGATGGTCCAGTCCCTTTGGAAGGTCAGGGTGCTGCAGACCTGACTCACTATTCTGACGGCACAGTGTTGTAATGCTGGCGCTGAATCGCCATATTGTTCCCACCACATCCCTGAAGAAGCAAAAAAGGTCATTGGAATAAATCCAAATTAAGGGAAATGGAGCAGAGCGTCGTGATTGTGCATGAAAGACACATAAGATGACTTTGCAGCAACTTCAACTAATATCGCTAAACTGAAACTACGATTATGGGGTGCGACAACTAAGTGTCAATATATCTAGTGCTTAGAGGGGCTCAAAACACAGAAGCACTCAGGAGGTATTTAAAGTACAAAATTTCAGTGCAAAAGGGAGAAACCTGGGGAGGTGTTGTTGCGGGCCTCTTTAGCAATGTTAGAGGCGAACATTCCTTGTGCCTTGCGAAAAGCATGCAGTTCCGAAGTGATACCCTGCCTTTGGTCTGGGGCTGTGAGCACTTTATCCAGGACATGGTAGAACTCCTCCTTGATAGTAGTGAAAAATTTGACTTCTGGATTATACTGGATGCTTGGGTTCAGAAAAGCAGCTGCTGAATGAAGAGGCGAATGCAGCTCCACCAGCCATTTCTGCTCCACAATATCCAGAAATGACTTGCATTTGCCTTCATCCATTATGTAGTATGTTCTAATAGAATCCATCACCTTTGTCATAGACTCGTATATATAACCAATGGCGGCCTTGCCTCCTGAGACATCCCTCATGACCCTCAGTAGAGGTTCTGAAACAGCCGCTATCTCTTCGACTGCTCGCCAAAACTCATCGTCACTGAGGATCTCAATGCAGGAAATACTTAGAGATCTATTTGCATATGGAGAAGATACATACTCAGAGCTGTGAAACATTTGCTTCAGCTTTGATCTGTGCTTCAACAGTGACTGCAGAGTCAGGAAATCTGAAACAGATTTTGTAATCCCTGAGCAAACAAGCTCCTGCCCTGCCATACACCTCCTCATAAGATCAAGAACCCAGTTGTTGTTGTAGACAAATCGTGTGATTGTTTGTGCTTGACATATGCATTGGTTAACCCAATCAATCTTGGAAAAGTCATCCAACATTGAGTTTACACAAAACGAAGTGCAGGGAGACCAGAAAATGGTGTTGTAGTTCTGCATGATGAGTTTATCAATATTACCGTAGTTTATGTTCCTATCACTAATAATCTGAACAACATTATCTGGACCAATCTCCTGAATCACTTCATCAAAGAGCTCATACATCCCTCTGTGATTTTTTATGTGTGGAGAAGCATCTACTGTTTTGAGGAAGAATGTCCCTAGTGGAGAAGAGACAGAGAAGTTGATTAGGGCTTTCAATTTGTTGTCAGTCCACGAATCGGCTAATATAGTACAGCCTGTAGTTACCCAATCCTTTTTGATCTCTTGCGTTCTCTGCAAAACCTCTGACTTGAGCTTTTGAAGCCATTTTGTTCTCAAAACATCGGCTGATGGCCCTTGGAATTCCTGCCCAAGAAGTGTGTCCATCATATGCCTGTATGAAATGGAGTCTGCAATACTATAGTCCAACTTATTCTCAAAAAAGAATTCAGCAATGCACCGTTCCACTTCCAATCCTGAAGCCGGACGGGGCTTGGTGGCAGCACCAGATAGTCTAAGTACCGGAGCAGGCACTTCCAGGCCAAGGAGCTGACTCGGCTCGAATGCAGGAATAATAGCAGGCGAAGTAGGCAACCCTGGGGAGGAAGGCTGAGATGGAAGTTCCCGTGTTCTTTTCGGAAGCACCGACAGTTCAGCAACACGTTTTCTCTTGAGAAGCTCGAGCTCCCTGTGTGATTCCTTGGCTTCTATGAGAGCGATCACCTTTTCCCTGACATCATCCGTCACCCTGACGCAAGGGTTGACGCCTTTGCTCGGAATTTGAGACAGATGAAACTTGAACCTGCTTATTCCGCCATTGATAACCTTCTGGCAGAATCTGCACCGAACCCTGTTCCCGTCCAGCTTGTCGCCGTACTCCCAGCAGGCATCCTTCTCCCGCACTGAAGCAGTATATAGCAAATGATCACAAAACAGAAATGTAGCACACCAACGTTTGTCATCATAGGAAAGATTCAAGTTATACGTGGTGGAACTGAGAGAAGGAACAATACTTTATGGCGAAGCAGGAGACTGGAGGCGACTTCAAGTTGATATCTGCAGGGGAATTAAAGGTATGAATTACTAAGGCCTGCTGCTTATGATGTAACTGAGTAATCTGGGTAACTAGCAGCTGGATGTATTGCAAGTAGAAGCTCAAAAAGCGAAAGAGGACCGTGTCAATTGAACTGTTGGAACCATGACATCTCAGTGTGCATGTAACTATGTGCATACAATGCAACACAACCAATTCAGTGTTACATCTTCATTCATTAACATCTCCGCATAGCCAATGCGGAAAAATGTTTTGTATACCCATCAGCGAAGTCACTAGTGCCTGAAAGTTTGAGAATACATGCCACAATCATGACTTTCATGTTATACCATATACATATAGTGATTGCACAAGACGTACAGGGAAATAATTCCAGTTACAATTTTTCTTCATAATGGCCTGATGTCACAAATTACGCAGGAGCTAAATATGGGAAGGGATAACAGAATATCCTAACACTCCCCCGGAGACACAACGGGAGATTTTCGGATGTTGAGGCTGGACCGAAAGTCCGAGAACAAGGGGGACAGCCATCCATTGGTGAATATGTAACTGTCAGGAGGAAGGCACGTGGAGCGCACGATTGTGTCCAAGGGCAACACAATCGAAGCGGTTCTTGACCGAGCGCTGAAGCCAAGAACCTAGCCGTTGTCAACACCGTTGCCGAAGCCAACTGGCTTCATCAACTCATGTCAGAACTGCATCACCCCCTACCCCGGGGCCGTTGTCATCTTTTGCAACAACGTCAGCACGGTCCAAACCCGGTTCAGCATCAGCAACCGTTCCTGAACTGGGTTCGTAGACATGTAGACCGTACTGACGTTGTCGCTAAAGATCACAGTGGCCCGAGGTAGGGGAATAACAGTGTTGTACTACCTCCGTCCGGGTTTACAAGTCCCTTTTGCATTTGCGCCAAAATTTGACCATAGACTTAACTAGCAAAATTTAAATTGAATATTACAAAATTTATATCACTAAATTTGTATTCAGAATAAGTTTACAATCAAAATTTGACACAAAATACTAGGGGAGCTAATAAACCCGAAGGTAGTACAACATTTGGGCATTTGACAAGCTGCTACTACTTCTTGAATCCAGCCCAATCCAAGAAATGAGGCTCCGGTAACGCTCTCAGGTCTGATGGTCGTATGTATCGCTGCTCTGGCAATTCATCAGCCAGAGTATCAGCGGCGGAAATGGAAACAAAGTCGATTCCTTTGATTTCTTTACCATTTGTTCCCTCAGACCAACCCAAACTTCCAGACCAGTTCGAGTTTCCAATACTTCAAAAGGGTTATGCTAGTAATTTCTTTTCACTGCGGATCGGCGAAATAATCGCTCCGACTCGCGAGGAATAATCTACTTGAAGGAATAAAGCGAGATCCGAGTTCTTCAAGCTTGCTTGTGTAGATCGCGGAAGGGGACGGGGGGGCTGCTAACCTGAGCTGCGTGGAGCGATTTAGCTTGGGGTATTTCTCCTCTCTTCTCCCCGATTTATCGTCTCCTGGTCGGGAGGAGGCTCGGCCGCCGCGGCGTCGCGAGCGGAGCCGTGCTGCAGTGGGGGAGAAGAGCGTGAGAGATGTATACGCTTGGGGAAGGGGGGATGCCGTGGGCTGCGAGTACGCAACGCGAGATACCACGATATGGGTCTATAATAAGAGAGGAAAAAAGATACCACGAGATGGACTGGCCCGTCTCGTCCCCGTGTGCTATGGAGCTCGAACTGAGTAATCGAAACGTACAAGTGCTTTATTGCACATCTAAATCGAGCATAAAAAAGATACTGACACGAATTTTCATATAAGATCAATGACAGAGAACTTAGATGTGCAATACGTATGGCACTGCTTTAGCAAAATTGAATCTAAAACGCCCGCAAACCGTCTAAATCGATATGTTTGAATGTTTTTTCCAATCCATCGTGGTGCCGTAAATGTCCGACTACGCGTTTTGGGTGTATAAATTTCTGTAAATTGGATACAGAGCTAGGGGATGTTCGCGGGAGTCCGGATCTCCATCACGTAGGACTTCGATGATCCTGGCCCACCCAAAACCCTATCCGGAGCCTGTGCATTGGCCATACCCGCACTCTTTCGCGCCAAAGCCCGCACATTCTCACCCTTCCCATTTGACCGTCACCATCATCTACCCACGTTGCAGCCCCTTTCACCGCCCGCCGCCACATGGATCCATTTGTATTGTTACCAGGGACGGAGAGGGAGGATCCAATGGTGGCGGCCGCCCGAAAGATCAACTCGGCGACTCGCAATGTGCGCCATGGGCAAGGAGAAAGCGGCTTTGGAGCCAGCCACTCATACATCTTCGACTTATCTATAATTTTTATTGTTTCATATCATTGTATTATCAATCTTGTATGCTTCATATGCAATGTTATATCATTTTTGGGAACTAACCTATTAACCCAGTGCCTAGTGTGAGTTGTTGTGTTCTGCATGTTCTTGGTTTTACAGAAAATACCTACCAAACAGAGTCCAAACATAAAAAAAATTGACGCTTTTTTCTGGACCAGGAGGGACCCTAGAAGCTTCGGGGGAGGACTAGAAGCCAGCCGAGGAGACGACAAGACAACAGGGCGCGCCTAGGGGGTAAGCGCGCCTTGATGTCTTGTGGGCCCCTTGTGGCTCCGTCTGACCTAATTCCAGCGCTATAAATTCTCAAATATTGCAAAAATAAAAACAGATCAAGACCCGAAACAATTATTCAGCCGCCGCAAGCCTTTACTCTTCCGTGATCCCATCTGGAGGCCTCCGCCGGTACTCTGTCGAAGGAGGAATCGATCACGGAGGGCTTCTACATCAACCTTGTTGCACCTCCGATGATGTGTGAGTAGTTCCCTACAGGACCTATGTGGCTCCTCTCTCTCTCTCTCTCTCTCT
>NC_041385.1:189206208-189295863 GCF_002162155.2 Triticum dicoccoides | reverse complement strand
TCTCTGATCTTTAATACAATGTTCTATTCGAAGATCGAGTCGATGTAATCTTTTTGCAGTGTGTTTGTTGGGATCCGATGGACTGTGGGTTTATGATTAGATTGTTCATTAAAAGTAACTAAGTTATTTCTGAACTTTACTATGTGTGATTGTTATAGCTTTGTATTTCTCTCCAATCTATCCGTTTGGTTTAGCCAACTAGATTGATTTATCTTTAGTGGGAGATGTGTTTTGTGGTAGTTTAAATCTTGCGGTGTCCTCACTTTGTGACAGGAGGGGTAGCGAGGCATGTATTGTATTGTTGCTACTAAGGATAAAGCGACGAGGTTTGATAATATTGATTGGTTTTATTTTGTCTACATTATGTCATCATGCTTCATGCATTACTCTGTTTGTCATGAACTTAATACCTAGAGAGGCAAGCATAAAAGTGCTCTTGAAGTGGAGTAATAGTAGTATTGTATCGGTATACGTGCCACGGATGTAATGCCTATGTACTTATCGTGCCATGAATAACATCATAACTATGCACTATTCTATCAATTTCCCAACAGTAATTTGTGTACCCATGCTACTTGTGAGCAGCGTTGGGATTTCCCCTGAAGAGGAAGGGTGAAGCAATATATTAGAGGATAGTATTTCCCTCAGTAGAGAACCAAGGTTATTGAACCAATAGAAGATACATGCAAACAACCGTCGATAGTACCTACATACATAAGAGCAAATACTTGCACCCAACACGGGCAAGAGGGTTGTCAATCCCCTTGTACTCGTTAATTGCAAGGATCGAATCTGATAGTAGGTGACAGATAAATTGTAAAGTAAAATAAAAGTAAATAAATTGCAGCAAGGTATTTTTGGTTTTGTAATATGAATAAAATAGATCCGGGGGGCATAGTTTTCACTAGAGGCATATCTCATAAAAATTGCATATGGTGGGTAAACAAATTACTGTTGGGCAATTGATAGAAAATCACATAGTTATGACGTTATTCATGGCATGATCATGCACATAGGCATTACGTCCATGACAAGTAGACCGACTCCTGCCTACATCTACTACTATTACTCCACCAATCGACCTCTATCGAGCATGCATCTGTGATATTAAGTTCATGACAAACAGAGTAACTGTTGGGGAACGTAGCAGAAATTCAAAATTTTCCTACGAGTCACCAAGATCTATCTATGGAGAGACTAGCAACGAGAGAGAGGAGAGTGCATCTACATACCCTTGTAGATCGCTAAGCGGAAGCGTTCAAGAGAACGGGGTTGAAGGAGTCGTACTCGTCGTGATCCAAATCACCGGAGATCCTAGTGCCAAACGGACGGCACCTCCGCGTTCAACACACGTACAGCCCGGTGACGTCTCCCACGCCTTGATCCAGCAAGGAGAGAGGGAGAGGTTGGGGAAGACTCCGTCCAGCAGCAGCAGAATGGCGTGGTGGTGGTGGAGGAGCGTGGCAATCCTGCAGGGCTTCGCCAAGCACCGCGGGAGAGGAGGAGGACTTGGGAGAGGGGAAGGGTTGCGCCAGAACTTCATGTGTTGGGCTGCCCCTTTGCCTCCACTATATATAGGGGGAGAGGGAGGGCTGCGCCCCCACCTAGGGTTCCCTCCCTAGGGGTGGCGGCAGCCCCAATCCCCATCTGGGGTGGCGGCCAAGTGGGGGGGGGAGAGGGAGGCGCACCAGGCATGGGCCTTTAGGGCCCATCTGCCCTAAGGTTTGCCCCCCTCTTCTCTCTAGGCGCATGGGCCTTGGTGGGGAGGTGCCCCAGCCCACCTAGGGGCTGGTCCCTTCTCACACTTGGCCCATGTATGCCTCTGGGGCCCATGGCCCCTCCCGGTGGACCCCCGGACCCCTCCGGTGGTCCCGGTACACTACCGGTGATGCCCGGAACACTTCCGGTGGCCAAAACCATACTTCCTATATATCAATCTTTACCTTCGGACCATTTCGGAACTCCTCGTGACGTCCGGGATCTCATCCGGGACTCCTAACAACATTCGGTAACCACGTATATCTATTCCCTATAACCCTAACGTCATCGAACCTTAAGTGTGTAGACCCTACGGGTTCGGGAACCATGTAGGCATGACCGAGACGTTCTCCGGTCAATAACCAACAACGGGATCTGGATACCCATGTTGGCTCCCACATGTTCCACAATGATCTCATCGGATGAACCATGATGTCAAGGACTCAATCGATCCCGTATACAATTCCCTTTGTCTAGCGGTATTGTACTTGCCCGAGATTCGATCGTCGGTATGCCGATACCTTGTTCAATCTCGTTACCGGCAAGTCTCTTTACTCGTTCTGTAACACATCATCCCGTGATCAACCCCTTGGTCACATTGTGCACATTATGATGATGTCCTACCGAGTGGGCCCAGAAATACCTCTCCGTTACATGGAGTGACAAATCCCAGTCTCGCTTCGTGCCAACCCAACAGACACTTTCGGAGATACCCGCAGTGCACCTTTATAGCCACCCAGTTACGTTGTGACATTTGGTACACCCAAAGCATTCCTACGGTATCTGGGAGTTGCACAATCTCATGGTCTAAGGAAATGATACTTGACATTAGAAAAGCTTTAGCATACGAACTACATGATCTTTGTGCTAGGCTTAGGATTGGGTCTTGTCCATCACATCATTCTCCTAATGATGTGATCCCGTTATCAACGACATCCAATGTCCATGGTCAGGAAACCGTAACCATCTATTGATCAACGAGCTAGTCAATTAGAGGCTTACTAGAGACATGGTGTTGTCTATGTACCCACACATGTATCTGAGTTTCCTATCAATACAATTATAGCATGGATAATAAACGATTATCATGAACAAGGAAATATAATAATAATAACCAATTTATTATTGCCTCTAGAGCATATTTCCAACAGTCTCCCACTTGCACTAGAGTCAATAATCTAGTTCACATCGCCATGTGATTAACACTAATAGGTCACATCGCCATGTGACCAACATCCAAAGAGTTTACTAGTGTCACTAAACTAGTTCACATCACCATGTGATTAAGACTCAATGAGTTCTGAGGTTTGATCATGTTTTGCTTGTGAGAGAGGTTTTAGTCAACGGGTCTGCAACATTCAGATCCGTATGTATTTCGCAATTCTCTATGTCATATTGTAAATGCTGCTTCCACGCTCCACTTGGAGCTATTCCACATGGTTGCTCTACTATACGTATCTGGTTTGCTTCTCATAGTCATTCAGATAGGTGTTAAAGCTTGTATCGACGTAACCCTTTACGCCGAACTCTTTATCACCTCCATAATCGAGAAACATGTCCTTATTTACTCCAAGGACAATTTTTTTGACCGCTGTCCAATGATCCGTTCCTGGATCATTCTTGTACCCCTTGACTGACTCATGGCAAGGCACACTTTAGGTGCGGTACACAGCATAGCATACTATAGAGCCTACGTCTGAAGCATAGGGGACGACCTTCGTCCTCTCTCTCTCTTCTGCCGTGGTCGAGCTTTAACTCTTAACTTCATACCTTACAACTCAGGCAAGAACTCCTTCTTTGACTGATCCATCTTGAACACCTTCAAGATCATGTCAAGGTATGTGCTCATTTGAAAGTACCATTTAGCGTTTTTTGATCTATCCTCATAGATCTTGATGCTCAATGTTTAAGCAGCTTAATCCAGGTTTTCTATTGAAAAACACTTTTCAAATAACCCTATATGCTTTCCAGAAATTCTACATCATTTCTGATCAACAATATGTCAACAACATATACTCATCAGAAATTCTATAGTGCTCCCACTCACTTCTTTGGAAATACAAGTTTCTCATAAACTTTGTATAAACCCAAAATCTTTGATCATCTCATCAAAGCGTACATTCCAACTCCGAGATGCTTACTCCAGTCCTTAGAAGGATTGCTGGAGCTTTGCATACTTGTTAGCATCTTTCAGGATTGACAAAACCTTCTGGTTGTATCACATACAACCTTTCCTCAAGAATATCATCGAGGAAACAATGTTTTTACATCCTATCTGCAAGATTTCATAAATCATGCAGTAATTGCTAATATAATTCCAACAGACTCTTAGCATCGCTACGAGTGAGAAAGTCTCATCATAGTCAACTCCCTGAACTTGTCGAAAAACATCTTAACGAGAAGTCGAGCTTTCTTAATGGTAATACTTACCATCATTGTCTGTCTTCCTTTAAAATCCATCTGTACCCAAGGGCCTTATGACCATCAAGTATTTCTTCCAAAGTCATGGATCCTCTCTCGGATTTTATGGCCTCGAGCCATTCGTCGGAATCCGGGCCCACCATTGCTTCTCCATAGCTCGTAGGTTCATTGTTGTCTAGCAACATGACCTCTAAGACATGATTGCATACCACTCTGAAGTAGTACGCGTCCTTGTCGACCTACGAGGTTCGGTAGTGACTTGATTCGAAGCATCATGATCACTATCATCAGCTTCCACTTCAATTTGTGTAGGTGCCACATGAACAACTTCCTGTGCCCTACTACACACTGGTTGAAGTGATGGTTCAATAACCTCATCAAGTCTCCACCATCCTCCCACTCAATTCTTTCGAGAGAAACCTTTCCTCGAGAAAAGACCCGTTTCTAGAAACAATTACTTTTGCTTCCGGATCTGAATTAGGAGGTATACCCAACCATTTTGGGTATCCTATGAAGATGCATTTATCCATTTTGGGTTCGAGCTTATCATGATGAAACTTTTCACATAAGCGTCGCAGCCCCAAACTTTCAAGAAACGACAGCTTAGGTTTCTCTAAACCATAGTTCTCACGGTGTCATCTCAACGGAATTACGTGGTGCCCTATTAAAGCGAGTGCGGTTGTCTCTAATGCCTAACCCATGAACGATAGTGGTAATTCGATAAGAGACATCATGGTACGCACCATATCCAATAGGGTGCAACTATGATGTTCGGACACACCATCATACTATGGTGCTCCAGGCGGTATTAATTGTGAAACAATTTCCACAATGTCTTAATTGCGTGCCAAAGCTCGTAACTCAGATACTCATCTCTATGATCATATCATAGACATTTTGTCCTCTTGTCACAATGATCTTCAACTTCACTCTGAAATTACTTGAACCTTTCAATAATTCAGACTTGTGTTTCATCAAGTAAATATTCTCAGCATCTACTCAAATCATCTATGAAGTAAGAACATAATGATATCCACTGCGTGCCTCATCACTCATTGGACTGCACACATCAAAATGTGTTACTTCCAACAAGTTGCTATCTTGTTCCATCTTACTGAAAACGAGGCTTTTCAGTCATCTTGCCCATGTGGTATGATTTGCATATCTCAAGTGATTCAAAATCAAGCGAGTCCAAACGATCCATCTCCATGGAGTTTCTTCATGCGTATACACCAATAGACATGGTTCGCATGTCTCAAACTTTTCAAGAACGAGTGAGTCCAAAGATCCATCAACACGGAGCTTCTTCATGAGTTTTTACCAATATGACTTACATGGCAGTGCCACAAGTAAGTGGTATTACTATCTTATATCTTTTGGCATGAAAATGTGTATCACTACGATCGATATTCAATAAACCATTCTTTTTAGGTGCAAGACCATTGAAGGTATTATTCAAATAAATAGAGTAACCATTATTCTCCTTAAATGAATAACCTTATTGCAATAGACATAATCCAATCATGTCTATGCTCAACGCAAACACCAAATGAAAATTATTCAGGTTTAATACTAATCTTGATGGTAGAGGGAGCATGCGATGTTTGATCACATCAACCTTGGAAACACTTCCAACACACATCGTTATCTCACCTTTAGCTAGTCTCCGTTTTATTCCATAGCCTTTTACTTCGAGTTACTAACACTTAGCAATCGAACCAGTATCTCAATACTCTGGTGCTACTAGGAGTACTAGTAAAGTACACATTTGATTCAATGTATATCCAATATACATCTGTCGACCTTGCCTGCCTTCTTATCTACTAAGTATCTAGGGTGGTTCTGCTTCAGTGTCCGTTCCTCTCATTACAGAAGCACTTAGTCTCGGGTTTGGGTTCAACCTTGGGTTTCTTCACTGGAGCAGCAACTGATTTGCCGTTTCATGAAGTACCCCTTCTTGCCCTCGCCCTTCTTGAAACTAGTGGTTTCACTAACCATCAACAATTGATGCTCCTTCTTGATTTCTACGTTCGTGGTGTCAAACATCCCGAATAGCTCAAGGATCATCATATCTATCCCTGTTATGTTATAGTTCATCACGAAGCTCTAGTAGCTTGGTGGCAATGTCTTTGGAGAAACATCACTATCTCATCTGGAAGATTAACTCCCACTCGATTCAAGTGATTGTTGTACCCAGACAATTTGAGTACAAGCTCAGCGATTGAGATCTTCTCCCTTAGTTTGTAGGCTAGAAAACTCATCGGAGGTCTCATACCTCTTGACGTGGGCACGAGCCTGAAATCCCAATTTCAGCTCTTGGAACATCTCATATGTTCTGCGACATTTCAAAAATGTCTTCGATGCCTCAATTCTAAACCATTTAACATTACCGAACTATCATGTAGTCATCAAAACATGTATGTCAGATGTTCGTAACATCCACAGACCACGTTCGAGATCCAGCACACCGAGCGGTGCATTAAGGACATAAGCCTTCTACTGTCCGCATAATTGCTACTATCAACTTTCAACTAAATTTTCTCTAGGAACATATCTAAAACAGTAGAACTAAAGCGCGAGCTATGACATAATTTGCAAAGGGCTTTTAACTATGTTTAGGATAATTAAGTTCATCTAATGAACTCCCACCCAGATAGACATCCCTCTAGTCATCTAAGTGATTACATGATCCGAGTCAACTAGGCCATGTCCGATCATCATGTGAGACGGACTAGTCATCATCGGTGAACATCTTCATGTTGATCGTATCCACCATACGACTCATGCTCGACCTTTCGGTCTCTTGTGTTCCGAGGCCATGTCTGTACATGCTAGGCTCGTCAAGTTAACCTAAGTGTTTCACGTGTGTAAATCTGGCTTACACCCGTTGTATGTGAATGTTAGAATCTATCACACCCGATCATCACGTGGTGCTTCGAAACGATGAACTTTCGCAATGGTGCACAGTTAGGGGGAACACTTTCTTGAATTTTTAATGAGGGATCATCTTATTTACTACCGTCGTTCTAAGAAAATGAGATGTATAAACATGATAAACATCACATGCAATCAAATAGTGACATGATATGGCCAATATCATTTTGCTCCTTTTGATCTCCATCTTCGGGGCTCCATGATCATCATCGTCACCGGCATGACACCATGATCTCCATCATCATGATCTCCATCATCGTGTCTCCATGAAGTTGTCTCGCCAACTTATTACTTCTACTACTATGGCTACCGGTTAGCAATAAAGTAAAGTAATTACATGGCGTTGTTCAATGACACGTAGGTCATACAATAAATTAAGACAACTCCTATGGCTCCTGCCGGTTGTCATACTCATCGACATGCAAGTCGTGATTCCTATTACAAGAACATGATCAATCTCATACATCACATATCATTCATCACATTCTTCTTGGCCATATCACATCACATAGCATACCCTGCAAAAACAAGTTAGACGTCCTCTAATTGTTGTTTGCATGGTTTACGTGGCTGCTATGGGTTTCTAGCAAGAACGTTTCTTACCTACGCATAAGCCACAACGTGATATGCCAATTGCTATTTACCCTTCATAAGGACCCTTTTCATCGAATCCGATCCGACTAAAGTGGGAGAGACTGGCACCTGCTAGCCACCTTATGCAACAAGTGCATGTCAATGGGTGGAACCTGTCTCACGTAAGTGTACGTGTAAGGTCGGTCCGGGCCGCTTCATCCCACAATACCGTCGAAACAAGATTGGACTAGTAACGGTAAGCATATTGAACAAAATCAACGCCCACAACTACTTTGTGTTCTACTCGTGCAAAGAATCTACGCAATAGACCTAGCTCTGATGCCACTGTTGGGGAACGTAGCAGAAATTCAAAATTTTCCAATGAGTCACCAAGATCTATCTATGGAGAGACTAGCAACGGGAGAGAGGAGAGTGCATCTACATACCCTTGTAGATCGCTAAGCGGAAGCGTTCAAGAGAACGGGGTTGAAGGAGTCGTACTCGTCGTGATCCAAATCACCGGAGATCCTAGTGCCGAATGGACGACACCTCCGCGTTCAACACACGTACAGCCCGGTGACGTCTCCCTCGCCTTGATCCAGCAAGGAGAGAGGGAGAGGTTGGGGAAGACTCTGTCCAGCAGCAGCACAATGGCGTGGTGGTGGTGGAGGAGCGTGGCAATCCTGCAGGGCTTCGCCAAGCACCGCGGGAGAGGAGGAGGACTTGGGAGAGGGGAAGGGCTGCGCCAGAACTTTGTGTGTTGGGCTGCCCCTTTGCCTCCACTATATATAGGGGGAGAGGGAGGGCTGCGCCCCCACCTAGGGTTCCCTCCCTAGGGGTGGCGGCAGCCCCAATCCCCATCTGGGGTGGCGGCCAAGTGGGGGGGGGGAGGGAGGCGCACCAGGCATGGGCCTTTAGGGCCCATCTGCCCTAGGGTTTGCCCCCCTCTTCTCTCTAGGCGCATGGTGTTGGGGAACGTTGCAGAAAATTAAAATTTTTCCTACGGTTTCACCAAGATCCATCTATGAGTTCATCTAAGCAACGAGTCATGGGAGAGAGATTGCATCTACATACCACTTGTAGATCGCGTGCGGAAGCGTTCAAGGGAACGGTGATGATGGAGTCGTACTCGCCGTGATTCAAATCAGCGATGACCAAGTGCTGAACGGACAGCACCTCCGTGTTCAACACACGTACGGTACGGACGACGTCTCCTCCTTCTTGATCCAGCAAGGGGGAAGGAGAGGTTGAGAAAGAAGGCTCCAGCAGCAGCACGACGGCGTGATGATGGTGGAGAGGCAGTACTCCGACAGGGCTTCGCCAAGCGCTCAACGGAGGAGGAGAGGTGTTGGGGAGGGGAGGGGCTGCGCCTTGGATCAGGTGTTCAGCCCTCCCCTCACCCCTCTATTTATAGGGGAAGGGGGAAGGGGGCCGGCCCCCTCTAGATGAGATCTAGAAGGGGGGGCGGCGGCCAGGGAGGGGGCTTGCCCCCCAAGCAAAGGGGGTGCCCCCCCCTTAGGGTTCCCCCCAACCCTAGGCGCATGGGCCCAAGGGGGGGCGCCCAGCCCTCCAGGGGCTGGTTCCCTGCCCTTTGAGGCCCATGTGGCCCACAAAGAGGGGTGGCCCCTCCCGGTGGACCCCCGGAACCCCTCCGGTGGCCCCGGTACAATACCGATATGCCCCCGAAACTTTCCGGTGTCCGCATGACAACTTCCCATATATAAATCTTTACCTCCGGACCCTTCCGGAACTCCTCGTGACGTCCGGGATCTCATCCGGGACTCCGAACAACATTCGGTAATCACATACAAGTCTTCCTAATAACCCTAGCATCACCGAACCTTAAGTGTCTAGACCCTACGGGTTCGGGAGACACGCAGACATGACCGAGACGGCTCTCCGGTCAATAACCAACAGTGGGGTCTGGATACCCATGTTGGCTCCCACATGCTCCTCGATGATGTCATCAGATGAACCACGATGTCGAGGATTCAAGCAACCCCGTATACTATTCCCTTTGTCAGTCCGTATGTTACTTGCCCGAGACTCGATCGTCGGTATCCCAATACCTCATTCAGTATCGTTACCGGCAAGTCACTTTACTCGTACTGTAATGCATGATCCCGTGACCAGACACTTGGTCACATTGAGCTCATTATGATGATGCACTACCGAGTGGGCCCAGTGATACCTCTCCGTCATACGGAGTGACAAATCCCAGTCTCGATCCGTGTCAACCCAACAGACACTTTCGGAGATACCTGTAGTGCACCTTTATAGTCACCCAGTTACGTTGTGAAGTTTGGTACACCCAAAGCACTCCTACGGTATCCGGGAGTTACACGATCTCATGGTCTAAGGAAGAGATACTTGACATTGGAAAAGCTCTAGCAAAACGAACTACACGATCTTGTGCTATGCTTAGGATTGGGTCTTGTCCATCACATCATTCTCCTAATGATGTGATCCCGTTATCAACGACATCCAAATGTCCATAGTCAGGAAACCATGACTATCTGTTGATCAATGAGCTAGTCAACTAGAGGCTTACTAGGGACGTATTGTGGTCTATGTATTCACACGTGTATTACGATTTCCGGATAATACAATTATAGCATGAATAAAAGACAATTATCAGGAACAAGGAAATATAATAATAATCCTTTTATTATTGCCTCTAGGGCATATTTCCAACAGTCTCCCACTTGCACTAGAGTCAATAATCTAGTTACATTGTGATGAATCGAACACCCATAGAGTTCTGGTGTTGATCATGTTTTTCTCGCGAAAGAGGTTTAGTCAACGGATCTGCGACATTCAGATCCGTATGCACTTTGCAAATATCTATGTCTCCATCTTGAACATTTTCACGGATGGAGTTGAAGCGACGCTTGATGTGCCTAGTCTTCTTGTGAAACCTGGGCTCCTTGGCAAGGGCAATAGCTCCAGTATTGTCACAGAAGAGTTTGATCGGCCCCGACGCATTGGGTATGACTCCTAGGTCGGTGATGAACTCCTTGACCCAAATTGCTTCATGCGCTGCCTCCGAGGCTGCCATGTACTCTGCTTCACATGTAGATCCCACCACGACGCTCTACTTGCAGCTGCACCAGCTTACTGCTCCACCATTCAACATATACACGTATCCGGTTTGTGACTTAGAGTCATCCAGATCTGTGTCGAAGCTAGCGTCGACGTAACCCTTTACGACGAGCTCTTCATCACCTCCATAAACGAGAAACATGTCCTTTGTCCTTTTCAGGTACTTCAAGATATTCTTGACCGCAGTCCAGTGTTCCTTGCCGGGATTACTTTGGTACCTACCTACCGAACTTACGGCAAGGTTTACATCAGGTCTGGTAGACAGCATGGCATACATAATAGATCCTATGGCTGAGGCATAGGGGATGACGCTCATCTCTTCTTTATCTTTTGCCGTGGTCGGGCATTGAGCCGAGCTCAATCTCACACCTTGTAGTACAGGCAAGAACCCTTTCTTGGACTGATCCATTTTGAACTTCTTCAAAATCTTATCAAGGTATGTGATTTGTGAAAGACCTATGAGGCGTCTCGATCTATCCCTATAGATCTTGATGCCTAATATGTAAGCAGCTTCTCCAAGGTCCTTCATTGAAAAACACTTATTCAAGTAGGCCTTAATGCTGTCCAAGAATTCTATATCATTTCCCATCAAAAGTATGTCATCTACATATAATATGAGAAATGCTATAGAGCTCCCACTCACTTTCTTGTAAACGCAGGCTTCTCCATAAGTCTGCATAAACCCAAACGCTTTGATCATCTCATCAAAGCGAATGTTCCAACTCCAAGATGCTTGCACCAGCCCATAAATGGATCGCTGGAGCTTGCATACTTTGTTAGCATTCTTAGGATCGACAAAACCCTCCGGCTGCATCATATACAGTTCTTCCTTAAGATGCCCGTTAAGGAATGCCGTTTTGACGTCCATCTGCCATATCTCATAATCATAGTATGCGGCAATTGCTAACATGATTCGGACGGACTTAAGCTTCGCTACGGGAGAGAAAGTCTCATCGTAGTCAATCCCTTGAACTTGCCGATAACCCTTAGCGACAAGTCGAGCTTTATAGATGGTGACATTACCATCCGCGTCCGTCTTCTTCTTAAAGATCCATTTGTTTTCTATCGCTCGCCGATCATCGGGCAAGTCAGTCAAAGTCCATACTTTGTTTTCATACATGGATTCTATCTCGGATTTCATGGCTTCTAGCCATTTGTTGGAATCTGGGCCCGCCATCGCTTCTTCATAGTTCGAAGGTTCACCGTTGTCTAACAACATGATTTCCAGGACAGGGTTGCCATACCACTCTGGTGTGGAACGTGTCCTTGTGGACCTACGAAGTTCAGTAGCAACTTGATCAGAAGTACCTTGATCATCATCATTAATTTCCTCTCCAGTCGGTGTAGGCACCACAGGAACGTTTTCCTGAGCTGCACTACTTTCCTTCAAGAGGCAGTACTTCATCGAGTTCTACTTTCCTCCCACTTACTCCTTTCGAGAGAAACTCTTTTTCCAGAAAGGATTCGTTCTTGGCAACAAAGATCTTGCCCTCGGATCTTAAGTAGAAGGTATACCCAATGGTTTCCTTAGGGTATCCTATGAAGACGCATTTTTCCGACTTGGATTCGAGCTTTTCAGGTTGAAGTTTCTTGACATAAGCATCGCATCCCCAAACTTTTAGAAACGACAGCTTAGGTTTCTTCCCAAACCATAATTCATACGGTGTCGTCTCAACGGATTTAGACGGTGCCCTATTTAAAGTGAATGTAGCTGTCTCTAGAGCGTATCCCCAAAATGATAGCGGTAAATCGGTAAGAGACATCATAGATCGCACCATATCCAATAGAGTGCGATTACGACGTTCGGACACACCATTACGCTGAGGTGTTCCAGGCGGCATGAGTTGTGAAACGGTTCCACATTTTCTTAAGTGTGTACCACTTAAATATTCTCCTCCACGATCCGATCGTAAGAATTTTATCTTTTGGTCACGTTGATTCTCTACTTCATTCTGAAATTCCTTGAACTTTTCAAAGGTCTCAAACTTGTGTTTCATCAAGTAGACATACCCATATCTACTCAAGTCATCAGTGAGAGTGAGAACATAACGATATCCTCCGCGAGCCTCAACACTCATTGGACCACACACATCAGTATGTATGATTTCCAATAAGTTGGTTGCTCGCTCCATTGTTCCGGAGAATGGGGTCTTGGTCATTTTGCCCATGAGGCATGGTTCGCATGTGTCAAATGATTCATAATCTAGAGACTCTAAAAGTCCATCAGCATGGAGCTTCTTCATGCGCTTGACACCAATGTGACCAAGGCGGCAGTGCCACAAGTATGTGGGACTATCGTTATCAACTTTACATCTTTTGGTATTCACACTATGAATATGTGTAACATTACGTTCGAGATTCATTAAGAATAAACCATTGACCATCGGGGCATGACCATAAAACATATCTCTCATATAAATAGAACAACCATTATTCTCGGATTTAAATGAGTAGCCATCTCGTATCAAACGAGATCCAGATACAATGTTCATGGTCAAACTTGGCACTAAATAACAATTATTGAGGTTTAAAACTAATCCCGTGGGTAAATGTAGAGGTAGCGTGCCGACGGCGATCACATCGACCTTGGAACCATTCCCGACGCGCATCGTCACCTCGTCCTTCGCCAGTCTCCGCTTATTCCGCAGCTCCTGCTGTGAGTTACAAATGTGAGCAACGACACCGGTATCAAATACCCAGGAGTTACTACGAGTACTGGTAAGGTACACATCAATTACATGTATATCAAATATACCTTTAGTGTTGCCGGCCTTCTTGTCCGCTAAGTATTTGGGGCAGTTCCGCTTCCAGTGACCCTTCCCCTTGCAATAAAAGCACTCAGTCTCAGGCTTGGGTCCATTCTTTGACTTCTTCCCGGCAATTGGCTTACCGGGCGCGGCAACATCTTTGCCGTCCTTCTTGAAGTTCTTCTTACCCTTGCCCTTCTTCAACTTAGTGGTCTTATTGACCATCAACACTTGATGTTCTTTCTTGATTTCAACCTCTGCTGACTTCAGCATTGAGAATACTTCAGGAATGGTCTTCACCATCCCCTGCATATTGTAGTTCAACACAAAGCTCTTGTAGCTCGGTGGGAGCGATTGAAGGATTCTGTCAATGACCGCCTCTTCCGGGAGATTGATCTCCAATTGGGACAGGCGGTTGTGCAACCCAGACATTTTGAGTATGTGCTCACTGACAGAACTGTTTTCCTCGATCTTACAACTATAGAACTTGTCGGAGACTTCATATCTCTCGACCCGGGCATGAGCTTGGAAAACCATTTTCAGCTCCTCGAACATCTCATATGCTCCGTGCTTCTCAAAACGCTTTTGGAGCCCCGGTTCTAAGCTGTAAAGCATGCCGCACTGAACGAGGGAGTAATCATCAGCGCGTGATTGCCAAGTGTTCATAACGTCTTGGTTCTCTGGGATGGGTGCTTCACCTAGCGGTGCATCTAGGACATAATCTTTCTTGGCTGCTATGAGGATGATCCTCAGGTTCTGGACCCAGTCTGAATAGTTGCTGCCATCATCTTTCTGCTTGGTTTTCTCTAGGAACGCGTTGAAGTTCATGTTGACATGAGCGTTGGCCATTTGATCTACAAGACATATTTTGCAAAAGTTTTAGACTAAGTTCATGATAATTAAGTTCATCTAATCAAATTATTTAATGAACTCCCACTTAGATTAGACATCCCTCTAGTCATCTAAGTGTTACACGATCCGAGTCGACTGGGCCGTGTCCGGTCATCATGTGAGACGGACTAGTCATCATCGGTGAACATCTCCATGTTGATCGTATCTTCTATACGACTCATGTTCGACCTTTCGGTCTCTGTGTTCCGAGGCCATGTCTGTACATGCTAGGCTCATCAAGTTAACCCTAAGTGTTTTGCATGTGTAAATCTGTCTTACACCCGTTGTATGTGAACGTAAGGATCTATCACACCCGATCATCACGTGGTGCTTCGAAACGACAAACTTTAGCAACGGTGCACAGTTAGGGGGAACACTTTCTTGAAATTATTATAAGGGATCATCTTATTTACTACCGCCGTTCTAAGTAAACAAGATGCATACAACATAATAAACATCACATGCAATTATATAGTAGTGACATGATATGGCCAATATCATATAGCTCCTTCGATCTCCATCTTCGGGGCTCCATGATCATCTTCGTCACCGGCATGACACCATGATCTCCATCATCATGATCTCCATCATTGTGTCTTCATGAAGTTGTCACGCCAACGACTACTTCTACTTCTATGGCTAACGCGTTTAGCAATAAAGTAAAGTAATTTACATGGCGTTCTTCAATGACACGCAGGTCATACAAAAAATAAAGACAACTCCTATGGCTCCTGCCGGTTGTCATACTCATCGACATGCAAGTCACGATTCCTATTACAAGAACATGATCTCATGCATCACAATATATCATTCATCATTCATCACAACTTCTGGCCATATCACATCACATGACAATTGCTGCAAAAACAAGTTAGACGTCCTCTAATTGTTGTTGCATCTTTTACGTGGCTGCAATTGGGTTCTAGCAAGAACGTTTTATTACCTACGAATAATCATAACGTGATTTTGTCAACTTCTATTTACCCTTCATAAGGACCCTTTTCATCTAATCCGCTCCAACTAAAGTAGGAGAGACAGACACCTGCTAGCCACCTTATGCAACTAGTGCATGTCAGTCGGTGGAACCTGTCTCACGTAAGCGTACATGTAAGGTCGGTCCGGGCCGCTTCATCCCACAATACCGCTGAAGCAAGAAAAGACTAGTAGCGGCAAGCAAGTTGACAAGATCTACGCCCACAACAAAATTGTGTTCTACTCGTGCAATAGAGAACTACGCATAGACCTAGCTCATGATGCCACTGTTGGGGAACATTGCAGAAAATTAAAAATTTTCCTACGGTTTCACCAAGATCCATCTATGAGTTCATCTAAGCAACGAGTCATGGGAGAGAGATTGCATCTACATACCACTTGTAGATCGCGTGCGGAAGCGTTCAAGGGAACGGTGATGATGGAGTCGTACTCGCCGTGATTCAAATCACCGATGACCAAGTGCTGAACGGACAACACCTCCGCGTTCAACACACGTACGGTACGGACGACGTCTCCTCCTTCTTGATCCAGCAAGGGGGAAGGAGAGGTTGAGGAAGAAGGCTCCAGCAGCAGCACGACGGCGTGATGATGGTGGAGAGGCAGTACTCCGACAGGGCTTCGCCAAGCGCTCAACGGAGGAGGAGAGGTGTTGGGGAGGGGAGGGGCTGCGCCTTGGATCAGGTGTTCAGCCCTCCCCTCACCCCTCTATTTATAGGGGAAGGGGGAAGGGGGCCGGCCCCCTCTAGATGAGATCTAGAGGGGGGGGCGGCGGCCAGGGAGGGGGCTTGCCCCCCAAGCAAAGGGGGTGCGCCCCCCTTAGGGTCCCCCCCCAACCCTAGGCGCATGGGCCAAGGGGGAGGGGGCGCCCAGCCCTCTAGGGGCTGGTTCCCTGCCCCATGCGGCCCATGTGGCCCACCAAGAGGGGTGGCCCCTCCCGGTGGACCCCCGGAACCCCTCCGGTGGCCCCGGTACAATACTAATATGCCCCCGAAACTTTCCGGTGTCCGCATGACAACTTCCCATATATAAATCTTTATGTCCGGACCCTTCCGGAACTCCTCGTGACGTCCGGGATCTCATCCGGGACTCCGAACAACATTCGGTAATCACATACAAGTCTTCCTAATAACCCTAGCGTCACCGAACCTTAAGTGTGTAGACCCTATGGGTTCGGGAGACACGCAGACATGACCTAGACGGCTCTCTGGTCAATAACCAACAGCGGGATCTGGATACCCATGTTGGCTCCCACATGCTCCTCGATGATGTCGTCCGATGAACCACGATGTCGAGGATTCAAGCAACCCCGTATACTATTCCCTTTGTCAGTCGGTATGTTACTTGCCCGAGACTCGATCGTCGGTATCCCAATACCTCGTTCAGTCTCGTTACCGTAAGTCACTTTATTCATACCGTAATGCATGATCCTGTGACCAGACACTTGGTCAGACTGAGCTCATTATGATGATGCACTACCGAGTGGGCCCAGTGATACCTCTCCGTCATACGAAGTGACAAATCCCAGTCTCGATCCGTGTCAACCCAACAGACACTTTCGGAGATACCTGTAGTGCACCTTTATAGTCACCCAGTTACATTGTGACGTTTGCTACACCCAAAGCACTCCTACGGTATCCGGGAGTTACACGATCTCATGGTCTAAGGAAGAGATACTTGACATTGGAAAAGCTCTAGCAAAACGAACTACACGATCTTGTGCTATGCTTAGGATTGGGTCTTGTCCATCACATCATTCTCATAATGATGTGATCCCGTTATCAACGACATCGAAATGTCCATAGTCAGGAAACCATGACTATTTGTTGATCAACGTGCTAGTCACCTAGAGGCTTACTAGGGACGTATTGTGGTCTATGTATTCACACGTGTATTACGATTTCCGGATAATACAATTATAGCATGAATAAAAGACAATTATCATGAACAAGGAAATATAATAATAATCCTTTTATTATTGCCTCTAGGGCATATTTCCAACACATGGGCCTTGGTGGGGAGGCACCCCAGCCCACCTAGGGGCTGGTCCCTTCTCACACTTGGACCATGTATGCCTCCGTGGCCCGTGGCCCCTCTCGGTGGACCCCCGGACCCCTCCGGTGGTCCCGGTACACTACCGGTGATGCCCAGAACACTTCTAGTGGCCAAAACCATACTTCCTATATATCAATCTTTACCTCCGGACCATTTCGGAACTCCTTGTGACGTTCGGGATCTCATCCGGGACTCCGAACAACATTCGGTGACCAGGTATATCTATTCCCTATAACCCTAGCGTCATCGAACCTTAAGTGTGTAGACCCTACGGGTTCGGGAACCATGTAGACATGACCGAGACGTTCTCCAGTCAATAACCAACAGCGGGATCTGGATACCCATGTTGGCTCCCGCATGTTCCACGATGATCTCATCGGATGAACCACGATGTCAAGTACTCAATCGATCCCATATACAATTCCCTTTGTCTAGCGGTATTGTACTTGCCCGAGATTCGATCGTCGGTATGCCGATACCTTGTTCAATCTCGTTACCGGCAAGTCTCTTTACTGGTTTTGTAACACATCATCCCGTGATCAACCCCTTGGTCACATTGTGCACATTATGATGATGTCCTACCGAGTGGGCCCAGAGATACCTCTCCATTACATGGAGTGACAAATCCCAGTCTCGCTTCGTGCCAACCCAACAGACACTTTCGGAGATACCCGCAGTGCACCTTTATAGCCACCCAGTTACGTTGTGACGTTTGGTACACCCAAAGCATTCCTACAGTATCCGGGAGTTGCACAATCTCATGGTCTAAGGAAATGATACTTGACATTAGAAAAGCTTTAGCATACGAACTACACGATCTTTGTGCTAGGCTTAGGATTGGGTCTTGTCCATCACATCATTCTCCTAATGATGTGATCCCGTTATCAACGACATCCAATGTCCATGGTCAGGAAACCGTAACTATCTATTGATCAACGAGCTAGTCAATTAGAGGCTTACTAGGGACATGGTGTTGTCTATGTACCCACACATGTATCTGAATTTCCTATCAATACAATTATAGCATGGATAATAAACGATTATCATGAACAAGGAAATATAATAATAATAACCAATTTATTATTGCCTCTAGGGCATATTTCCAACAGTAACGCCTTTAAGAAAAATGACATAATGTAGACAAGTAAAACCAAGCAATATGATTAAACCCCATCGTTTTCCCCATAGTATCCAGAATACAAATATGTGCCTCGCTACCCCTTCTGTCACTGGGTGAGGACAGGCAAGATTGAACCTACTACTATGCACCACCAACCCTGAAGATCTACGTACTCATCAACTTGGCCAAAGAAAACTCTTAGATCAGAAAGAATTACATAGCTATAATAATCACACATAATAAAGTTCAGAAAAGATTCGATTGCTTTCAATGAATAATCTGATCATGAACCCATAATTCATCGGATCCCAACAAACACACCACAAAAGAAGATTACATCGAATAGAACTCCAAGGAGAACATTGTATTGGAGATCAAAGAGAGAGAGAGAGAGAGACATCTAGCTAATCACTACAGACCCATAGGTCCAGTGGGAACTACTCACACATCACCGGAGGTGCAGCAAGGTTGATGTAGAAGCCCTCCGTGATGGATTCCCCCTATGACAGAGTACCGAAGAAGGCCTCCAGATGGGATTGCAGAAGAATAGAAGCTTGCAATGGTGGAAAAGTTGTTCTGTTGGTGCTTTTGGGGTTTTTCCAATATTTTAGAATTTATAGCATTAGAATTAGGTCAGACGAAGCCACAAGGGGCCCACAAGACATCAGGGCGCGCCCTGTTGTCTTGCGGTCTCCTCTTTTCTCTTCTGGACTCCCTCTAAAGCTTCTAGGGTCTGTTATGTTCTAGAAAAAATCATCAAAAAGTTTCATCGTGTTTGGACTTTGTTTGGTAAGGATTTTATGTAAAACCAAAAACAAGCATAAAACAACAATTGGCACTTAGCACTAGGTTAACACGTTAGTTCCCAAAATGATATAAAATTGCATATAAGGTATATAAGATTGATAATATAATAATATGAAACAATAAAAATTATAGATATATTTCAGACATTTTAGCATTCCCAAGCTTAACTCCTGCTCGTCCTTGAGTAGGTAAATGATAAAAACACAATTTTTGATGTTGAATGGTACGTAGCATGTCTATTATGTAATATTTTATGGTATGAATATTGAGAAACAATGAACTAATTGATATCAACGACAATAGTATCCATGAATACTAGAACATAATCATTACTCTTCAAAATATACGATGTTTAACGAATGTTATCCCTACTCATTAAATCATGTATGCATGGCATGACTCCGCCTTCATCACATGAATATAAATCATGAGCACCCCCGTGTCAAACCAGGCAATTGTATCATGCTTTTTTCTCGCTTCAGCACTTTCAACTTTACTCAATATATGAGCATGAGGCATGGACTTAGCACTAGGGTGGAATAGAACAAGTTGATAGAGATATAAGGGAAGACAAAAAGTTAAGAGAGTCTCGCATCAACTCAGTGGATCGATAGGCAATGGTGAGGTCTTTCAATCGAATCAATGCGTGGAGTAGGGATTACCATGTAACAGATGCACTAGAGCTATAAGTGTATGAAAGCTCGCTATTGAAACTAAGTGGGTGTGCATCCAACTTGCTTGCTCATGAAGACCTCGGGCATTTGAGGAAGCTCGTCATCGAAATATACAAGCCAAGTTCTATAATGTAAAATTTCCACTAGTATATGAAAGTGACAAATCATGGAGGCTCTCTATATGAAGAACATGGTGCTACTTTGAAGCACAAGTATGGTAAAAGGATAGTAGCATTGCCCCTTCTCCTTTTTCTCCTTTTATTTTTTTAGTTTCCTTTTTCTTTTTCATTTCTTAAGAACAATATCATGAACCTCATCCCCACTTTTTGGAGGAATCATCAGTCTCCATTATTCTATACCTCACTGAGACAATGCTCTAATAATGATGTTCATCACACTTTTATTTACTTACAACTCGATAAACTGAAACAATATGACTCTATATGAATGCCTCTGGCAGTGTACCAGGATGTGCAATGATCTAGCATAACATGTATTACAATGATGAACGACGGCTTTGCCACAAATATCATGACAGCTCTATATGATCATGCAAAGCAATATGATGATGAACACACTTGTCATGTGGATAGTAACCGTGGAAGTTGCATGGCAATATATCTCAGAATGCCTATGGAAATGCCATGATAGGTACGTATGGTGGTTGTTTGAGGAAGGATACAAGAGGCTTATGTGTGATAAAGCGTATCGTATCACGGGGTTTGGATGCATCGGAAAAGTTTGCACCGACTCTTGAGGTGAGAAAGGGAAATGCATAGCAATATATATATGGATAGGTGGGAGTGTTGTATTAGTCTGTGAACTCACATTAGTCAAAAAGAACTCATATACTTATTGTTTAACTTTTATTAGCCATCAAAGCTAAGTACTACCCACATGCCCCTAGGGAGGAGGTTGGTAGGAGTTAACCATCGCGCCCCCGATTCAAACATCACAAAGGATTTCAATCAGACATAAAAATGCTCGAACATCCCCACCATGCAGGGTCAGACTTGACACGCTAGGGGGCCTCGTGCAAGATGACAAACTAGAGCTAATTCGTGAGAAGTTCTAGCATAACCTGCACTTAACAAATCATGATGTTCTCCTCTATTAGTTCCGCCGAAAGGACTAAGAATCACATTAGGGGGTGCTTCCTCCTCCATGGCCTCCCCCTGGTTGGGGAGAGGTTCTCCCTCTGGTCCTTGGACTTCATGGTGATGATGGCCCCTCTGAGATCCTCCCCCATGGCCTCCGGTGATGATGGCCCCCTCCGACAGGGTGCCAGAGAGGGCCTAGATTGATTTCTCATGGCTACAGAGGCTTGCGGTGGAACTTCCAATCTCCCCTCTATTCTGGGGGTTTTAGGATTTATAGGAGGGATTGGCGTCAGTTTCATGTCAAGGGGGCCCACGGGGAGTCCACGAGGCAGGGGCGCACCCTGGGGGGCACTCTCCACCCTCGTGATGGCCTCGGGACTCCCCTCTGGTAGCTTTTTGTTCCAGTATTTTTTTATATTTTCCAAAAATATTCTCCATTGATTTTCAGCGCATTCCGAGAACTTTTATTTCTGCACAAAAACAACACCACGGTAGTTCTGCTGAAAACAATGTCAGTCCGGGTTAGTTCTAATCAAATCATACCAAAATCATGTAAAAATATTATAAACATGGCATGAATACTTCATAAATTATAGATACGTTGGAGACGTATCAACATCCCGAAGCTTAATTCCTGCTCATCCTTGAGTAGGTAAATGATAAAAGAAATAATTTATGAAGTGTGAATGCTAGCAAGTGCATAAGTTTGGTCAATGATAGTTTCAATCACTTTTTCTAGCATCATTATATATCATAACTGTAGCTCAACTCATAAAACTTCTCATGATCAAGTAACATGCTGTTCAGATGTTAAAGTATAGATCATAAACTTTCTTAAATTAACAAACTATGTTCTAAGTCATCAAACAATTGCAATTCATCTTATTTTTGGGAAGGGTCTATGTAAGAGCTTTGATTTAGCAAATCCCACATACTCAACTATCATTTAATCTTTCACAATTGCTAACACTCACGTGATATTTATGGGTTCAAAGTTTTAATCGGACACATAGAAAGATAGGGGCTTATAGTTTCACCTCCCAACATTTTACCTCAAGGGTAATGTCAACAATAATACTTTATGAAAACCTACATCCAAGTTGATATATATATCTGTATCGCTCCAACACAAAGTGCTTGCCAAAGAAAAAAAAATGTAAAAGGAAAGGTGATGATCACCATGACTCTTGTATAAGGGTAGAAGGTAAAAGTAAAAGATATGCCCTTCGCAGAGGGAAGCAAAGGTTGTCATGTGCTTTTATGGTTGGATGCACAAAATCTTAATGCAAAATAACGTCACTTTATATTGCCGCTTGTGATAAAGACCTTTATTATGCAGTCCGTCACTTTTATTTCTTTCATATCACAAGTTCGTATAAAGATTATTTTCTTCACACTAATAGATCATACATATTTAGAGAGCAATTTTTATTGCATGCACCGATGACAACTTACTTAAAGGATCTTACTCAATCCATAGGTAGGTATGGTGGACTCTCATGGCAAAACTAGTTTAAGGGATGTTTGGAAGCACAAGTAGTATTTCTACTTGGTGCAAAGAATTTGGCTAGCATGAGAGGGAAAGGCAAGCTCAACATGTTGGATGATCCAAGATAATATAACGTCTATTCGGATATAGGAAAACATAACCCATTAAGTTGTCTTCCTTGTCCAACATCAACTTTTTAGCATTTCATATTTTAATGGGCGATCACAATTAAAAAAGATGTCCAAGATAGTATATTTATATGTGAAATCTCTCTTCCTTCAATATTCTTTCATGAATTGTTCAAGTGACCAATACTGTGTTTGCTAACTTTCAATAAATTTACCACCTATACTTATTATGTGTGAAGTCATTACTCCCCATCGGATAAGCGTATGAAACACATACATAAATGCAGATTTATGATATTCAATTCATTCAACCATTTACTCATACGATATACGTGACGCACATGAGTAAATGACAAACTACTCCAAAAAGATATAAGTGAAGAACACTAAGTAGTCAAATAATTAACTAGCCGTGGGAGGACTCTCTCTCTCATTCAAGATTTCAGATTCAATGATTTGTTATTAAAGATTTCAGATCCAAAGGTTTATTCAAACAGCAAGTAAAATAAAAATACGCTCCAAGCAAAACACATATCACGTGACGAATAAAAATATAGCTCCGAGTAAGGTATACCGATGGTTTTGAAGACGAAAGAGGGGATGCCTTCCGGGGCATCCCAAGCTTAGGCGCTTGAGTCTTCCTTGAATATTACCTTGGGGTGCCTTGGGTGTCCCCAAGCTTAGGGTCTTTCCACTCCTTATTCTCTTCATATCGATATCTCACCCCAAACTTGAAAACTTCAATCACACAAAACTTAACGGAACTTCGTGGGATGGGTTAGTATGATAAAGAGTAAATCATTCACTTTGGTACTGTCAAAGACAAGATTCATATTTTTTCGCACACAATTCCTACTGTACCATATCATTTCTACAGTTTATATTGAGCAATATAAGCCATAGAAACTAGAAAACAAGTAGACTATGCATTGAAAACAGAATCTGCAAGAAACAGAACAGTTTATAATGATCTGAACAGTAACCATACTTATGCTACTCCAAACATCTATCCAATTTAGGAAAACCTGAGAAATTCGTGTACCAATCCATTGCAAAAAGAATCAGATCAAAATCACGTTTTTGAGAATTATCAAAACTAATTTACTGGGTGCAAAAGTTTCTGATTTTCAGCAGGATAAACACAACTATCACCGTAAGCTATCCCATAGGTCTTACTTGGCACTTTATTGAAACAAAAGCTATAAAACATGATTAATGCATTAGCTTAATCATGTGAACACACAAAAATAGTAAGGATAAATATTGGTTGTCTCCCAACAAGCGTTTTTCTTTAATGCCTTTTAGCTAGGCATGATGATTTCAATGATGCTCACATAAAAGATAAGAAATGAAACATAAAGAGAGCATCATGAAGAATATGACTAGCACATTTAAGTCTAACCCACTTCCTATGCCTAGGGATTTTGTGAGCACACAACTTATGGCAACAAGAATCAACTAGCATCGGAAGGCAAAACAAGTATAACTTCAAAACTTTAAGCACATAAAGAGGAAACTTGATATTATTGCAACTCCTACAAGCATATATTCCTCCCTCATAATAATTTTCAGTAGAATCATGAATGATTTTAACAATACAACCATTACACAAAGCATTATTTTCATGATCTACAAGCATAGAAATTTTACTACTCTCCACATAAGCAAAAAATTTCTCAGTCAGAATAGTGGGAGCAAACTCAACAAAATAACTATCATGTGAGGCATAATCCAATTGAAAATTAAAATCACGATGACAAGTTTCATGGTTAACATATTCCCTTATAGCATACATGTTATCACAATAGTAATCATAGATAGCAACTTTGTTATCATAATCAATTGGAACCTCTTCCGAAATAGTGGAATCATTACTAACTAAAGTCAAGACCTCTCCAAACCCACTTCCATAAATATCATACTAAGATTCAACACCCTCCAAAATAGTGGGATCATTACTTCCTAAAGTTTACACTCTTCCAAACCCACCTTCGATGATAGTATTATTCATACTCCAAAAGATATAAGTGAAGTTCATGGAGCATTCTACAATCAATATAGATTAACCAATATGCAGGCTCAAAATATATAAGTGAAGCACACGAAGCATTCTATAAAACCATACTCAAAATATTTAGTGAAGAGCATGAAGCATTCTATAAATCAATGAAGGGCTATCTCATATTAGCATGGTTCTTAAAGAGAAACACAAAGGACACAAATCATGTGAACAAAACAAAAACTGAGGTACACCAATAATTGTCGAAGAAGAAAGATGGGATGCCAACCGGGGCATCCCCAAGATTAGATGCTTGAGTATCCTTGAAATATTTACCTGGGGTGACTTGGGCATACCCAATCTTGAACTCTTGCCTCTCTTTATTCTTCTCACATCGGTAACTCCTCGTTCTTCGAACACTTCATCCACACAAAACTTAACAAAAACTTGTGAGATCCGTTAGTATAATAAAGCAAATCACCACCTTTAGGTAATATTGCAAACTCATTACAATTTCATATTAGCACTATATATACTGTATTTCAACTTCACCATGGTTCATACCCCCCGATACTACCCATAGATTCATCAAAATAAGCGAACAACACATAGAAAACAATATTTGTCAAGAACAGGACAGTCTATAGTAATCTGGACATTTTGCATACTTCTGTAACTCCAAAAATTCTAAAAAAGATATGACAATTTAAAAAAATGTATAGAAGTACTGTGCAAAAGGTTTCAGGCCCGTTTGACTTTCTAGTAAAAAAATGTAAATTCACGCGCTACAACCAAAGTTTATGTTTTTGCACTGCACAAAGTAAACAAGCAATCTAATCATCCTAAAACCAAAGCTTGGCACATTATTTTTATAATACAATGGATATATACAGGGGATAATTATTTCTAAGAAACTTCCATGAATTTTTTACATTATTTCCATGAGCATGAACACAAGTGTTCAAGGTCGACCCTCAGTTCTCCAATGCATAACTTTCGAATCACTTCTCTTTTTGAAAAAACTTTTTAGGCATATGAGGCAAGTGAATCTTTTTGTATTTTCATTTTTTTCATTTTTGTATTTTCACCCATAACTAAGCAAAACTAGAAAGGGTAAATAAAAACTACTTAGTGAAGAAAGCAAACAAGCACACACGAGAATATCAACCCCATGCTATTCCTCCCCGGCAATGGCGCGAGAAAAGAGCTTGATAATCCCCAAGTGTAGGGAATCATCGTAGCAATTTCCAAAGGTGGAAGTGATAAGTATGGAGTGTCGAACCCACAAGGAGCTAAATGTAGTATCAATATTCTCTCAAGTCCTATCTGCCACTAATACGACTCTACGTACACCGAACGTTTGCTTCCAACTAGAAACGAGAAATAAAACTATGTAGTGGGTATGAAGAGGATAACTTTGCATGGTATCGGAGAGCTAAAATATAAAAGTAGGTGTTGTTATCATAAATTTAGAATATATTACTTAAGTATTATAAATAGCTAGTGTGGAATAATGATGAGTCGGTGTGCGGAATTGTCCTAGGCAATTGTTAACAAGATCGGTAGTCGTCATTTCAATTTCATATGAGGGAGAGGCGTAAGCTAACATACTTTCTCTTCTTGGATCATATGCACTTATGATTGAAACTCTAGCAAGCATCCGCAACTACTAAAGATCATTAAGGTAAAGCCCAACCATAGCATTAACATATCAAGTCCCCTTTATCCCATACACAACAACCCCCTTACTCGGGTTTATGCTTCTGTCACTCAAGCAACCCACTATAAGCGAATCATGAACGTATTGCAACACCCAATAGCGGGAATCCCTCACGTGTGCGCGATACGGAAGGCACAATAGGACAGCACCAAAATAAAACATACAACTCATACCAATCTAGATCATCAATCAACCCAAAGACGAAGGGTATCTACTCAAAACATCATAGGATGGCAACACATCATTGGATCATAATATGTGGCATAAAGCACCATGTTCAAGTAGGGATTACAGCGGGGTGCGGGAGAGTGGACCGCGTAAAAGAGATGAGGATGGTGATGTTGATGAAGATGATCACCACGGCGATGATTCCCCTCCCGATGGCACTCCGGCGCCACCGAGCGAGAGGAGGAGAGATTCTCCCCCTTGCGCTTCCTCCTCCATGGCCTCCCCCTAGTTGGGGAGAGGTTCTCCCTCTAGTCCTTGGCCTTCATGGTGATGATGGCCCCTGCGAGATCCTCCCCCATGGCCTCCGATGATGATGGCCCCCTCCGACAGGGTGCTAGAGAGGGCCTAGATTGATTTCTCATGGCTATAGAGGCTTTCAGCGGCAGAACTTCTGATCTCCCCTCTGTTCTGGGTTTTTTAGGATTTATAGGTGGGGTTGGTGTCGGTTTCAAGTCAAGGGGGCCCACGGGGAGTCCACGAGGCAGGGGGCGCGCCTCCACCCTCGTGGTGGCCTTGGGACTCGCCTCTGGTAGCTTTTTGTTCTAGTATTTTTTATATTCCAAGAATATTCTTCGTTGATTTTCAGCGCATTCCGAGAACTTTTATTTCTGCACAAAAACAACACCACGGTAGTTCTGCTGAAAACAGCATCAGTCCGGGTTAGTTCTAATCAAATCATACCAAAATCATGTAAAAATATTATAAACATGGCATGAATACTTCATAAATTATAGATACGTTGGAGACATATCATGGGGAAGGTGTGTCATCGTCATGTAATTCTGGAAGAGGAACGAGCAACGAGGACAGAGGACTTGGAGGCGAGAGAAGAAGATGAGGGGAGGGGAAGGCGTCAATTCGGTTTCTACGCACGTACATGTTGTAGTAAAGCTAGCTCCTTGCCCTCTCATAGCCTCCTAGGATGATTGTTTCAGCCTTTTTTTCTATGGAATGGGCCCTATAGATTAATATCTAGCCATATGCATACTTGGGTTGGGGCCCCAAAAATTTGGGGGCCCTGTGCGGTGGCACCTACTGCACTTGCTTAGGGCCGGCCCTGCCACCATGCCATGACCAACATTTAAATGAGTAATACATAACAAGCTTTAATATCGATACCTTTACTAACTAATGATCATGAATCAATACCCTCTCATAATATTACATCGATATAATTAAATCACACGTTTCATATTCAGTGACCTACATGAAAGTTTTTATTATATCCCTCTCATATACCTATCATTTTCAGACTAGACTTATAACCCATGCAAATTACCACTTCCTATTTAAAGGACTCTCAAAAAGATTTAAGTGAAGCATGAGAGTGCAAATGATTTCTATAAAATATCAGAGCCCCACATAAAGTTTCAGAATTATTGGAGTTGTTAAATATTTTATAGCCCCAACTCAAATACTTATTGGATTAATTCAAAGCCCATCTATGTCCTGAAAAATGTGCACCCTTTTTGGTTTAGGTTTTGACCTTCTATCATAAATCATAAACATTTTGAAGGGCATTTTGGGTTCACTGAAAATTATTTTAGTTGAACCTAGTTTATTAATGTGGTGCTAGGGTTTACTCAATCCCCATTTTAAATTCATTAGAATGATGCAAACAAGATGCTAGCACTAGGCATTACCAGAAGCTAGGGATGTGACATAACTATCTTGTGATGCTTGATTGACATAACCCAATTGACCGTTAAAATCACGATGAAAAGTTTCATGGTTATCATTACTTTTTATGGTAGACAAGTCATCACCATAATCATCATAGATAGACTTTGTTGTCATAATCAATTGAAACCTCTTTTGAAATAGTGGAATCATTGCTAAATAAAGTCATGATTAAAACACAAGTGCTCCCTAGGTGATTTTGGTAATTAATGCGAACATATCTCTTGTTGGATTAATAGTTTTATCTAGTATATTTCAGATAATTTCAACAGTGGAGTGGCAAGGACAAGTGGTTGTGGAACCCCTTCAAAATGCTAAAGACAAGGATTATAAAAAGCTCAAGACTCTACATTTTTGTTTAAGTGATCCAAGATCACATTGAATCCATAGGAAAGCCAATACTATTAAAAGGGGATGAGGTGTTGCTTAATGGTCTACTTGCTCAAAGTGCTTAGTGATATTGCTCCAAAATCCTCAACCGCTTTCTCTATCCAAATATGTCCAAACTCTATCCCCAAACTCAGCTCCACCGATATTTCCCATCCGGAGCCACCGAGTTCAGTTTGACATAGCCACAACTAAAACCCTAACGATTCGATCACACCGATATGGATCTCAGTCTCACCGAGATGCGCTCTGTGACTTGTTGCAATCACTTCGGTCTCACCGAGATGTTGCAATTGGTCCCACTAAGTTGGCTTGACTAATTCCCTATTGCTCATTGCATTCACTTCGGTGCAACCGAGATGATGCAATCGGTGCCACCAAGCTGAACTTTGCCCTAAGCCCTAGCACATCGGTACCATCGAGTTGTTCCCGTCGGTCCCACCAAGATTCGTACAATTTTTGTACAGATCGGTGCTACCGAGTTTACTAATCGGTGCCACCGAGATGGACCAAAAGTGTGTAACAGTTAGATTTTGCATGGAGGCTATATATACCCTTCCACCCCCTTCTTCTCATAGGAGATAGCCATCAAAACGCGCCTACACTTCCACCATTCATTTTCTAAGAAAGAACCACCTAATCATGTGTTGAGATCAAGAGGTTTCATTCCTACCATTTTAACCTTGATTTCAAGCCTTCCCAAGTTCCTTTCCACTCAAATCCTCCTTCCACCATAGCCAAATCTGTGAGAGAGAGTTGAGTGTTGGGGAGACTATCATTTTAAGCAAAAGAGCAAGGAGTTAATCATCAACACACCATCTATTACCTTTTGGAGAGTGGTGTCTCCTAGATTGGTTAAGTGTTGCTTGGGAGCATCTGACATGATGTGGAGTTGAACCAAGAAGTTTGTAAGGGCAAGGAGATCGCCTACTTCATGAAGATCTTCCCGAGTGAGGCAAGTACTTCGTGTGCGATGGACATGGTGGTATAGACGAGGTTACTTCTTCATGGACCCTTCGTGGGTGGAGCCCTCTGTGCACTCGCGCAACCGTTACCCTTCATGGGTTGAAATCTCCATCAACATGGACGTACGATAGCACCACCTATCGGAACCACGCCAAAAATTCTTCGCGTATCCATTGCATTTGCACACTCCAATCCCATCCCTTTACATTCTTGCAAGTTGCATGCTTTACTCTTTTTGCTGCCTATACTCTTGTCATGCTTGCTTGAGATGTATTGAATGCCCTTTAACATGTGCTAAAACTCTGCCTTAACTTGAAGAAACTAAAAACTGCCACTTTTGCTTGTTAAGGGTCTAATAACCCCCTCTATACCCATCTTCTCGATCCTTTCAATTGGTATTAGAGTATTGGTCTCCATTGCTTTGATGTAATCACCATTGGAGGAAGATGGATGAGTCTACGTTCAGGATTCTTAGACGTAGAGTGCCCATTCTTAATGGGGAGTTTTATGGTTGTTGGAAAAATGAGATGCTTGAGATTTTCAATGAATATGATTTGAACAAGTATATTTTTAGCCCTTATTATTTGAACAAGTATCTTGACATGGTTCGCAATCTTAGGACTATCAATCTTATCATTAGAGGATTACCTAGAAATGTGTGTATTTGCTTGCCAACCTTTGAATGCGCATACACTATATGGAATTATCTTGAGGAACGCTTTCCAAATTACTCGTTTAAAAACCTAAATGAAAATTCTTCAAAAATCCATTGCTTTTCATAAGATGAAGCCTAGTGATCCCAAGTTTGATGAATGTTTATTTGAGCTCCGTGATCTTATGCATGCCAAGGGTGATGTTGGAATCATTAGTAGCATCATCTCGGAGACAATTAGAATTCATAAACTTGAACATTGTCATGGTCATAAATCTAAAGAGTCACTTGAACTAGGTGATGACTACACGCATGACAATGATGATGATATTGAGCATGGCTATTATGATGAAGACGAAGAATCTGACGTTGACTATGAGGAGACTATGAGAAATCTTAGTCTCATGACGAATCTTCAAAATTACATATGATACGTCTCCAACGTATCTATAATTTTTGATTGTTCCATGCTATTATATTATCTGTTTTGGATGTTTTATATGCATTAATATGCTATTTTATATTATTTTTGGCACTAACCTATTAACCTAGAGCCCAGTGCCAGTTCCTATTTTCCCTGTTTTTGAGTTTCACAGAAAAGGAATACCAAAAGGAATAAAACCTTTGTGATGATTTTTCTTGGACCATAAGACAACCAGGAGACTTGGAGATGAAGTCGGAGGAGCCACGAGGCAGCCACAAGGTGGAGGGCGCGCCCAGGGGGGTAGGACGCTACCCCTGCCTTGTGGCCCCCCCGTGACTCCCCCGACCTAATTCTTGCGCCTATATATTCCCAAGTATCCCCAAACAACCAAAGGCATCCACGAAAATACTTTTCCAAAGCCGCAACCTTCTGTACCCGTGAGATCCCATATAGGGACCTTTTTCGGCACCCTGCTCGAGGGGGATTAGATCACGGAGGGCTTCTACATCAACTCTATTGCCCTTCTGATGAAGCGTGAGTAGTTTACCATAGACCTATGGGTCCATATCTAGTAGCTAGATGACTTCCTCTCTCTTTGATTCTCAATACCACGTTCTCCTCGATGTTCTTGGAGATCTGTTTGATGTAATAGTTTTTTGCAGTGTGATTGCCGAGATCCGATGAATTGTGGATTTATGAACAACTTATCTATGAATATTAATTAAATCTTCTCCGAATTCTTTTATGCATGATTTGATATCTTTGTAATTCTCTTCGAACTATCGGTTTGGTTTGGCCAACTATATTGGTTTTTCTTGCAATGGGAGAAGTGCTTAGCTTTGGGTTCAATCTTGCGGTGTCCTTTCCAAGTGACAGTAGGGGCAGCAAGGCACATATTGTATTGTTGCCATCGAGGATAAAATGATGGGGTTTTCATCATATTGCTTGAGTTAATTCTTCTACATCATGTCATCTTACTTAATGCGTTACTCTGTTCTTCATGAACTTAATACTCTAGATGCAGGCAGGAGTCGGTCAATGTGTGGAGTAATAGTAGTAGATGCAGAATCATTTCAGTCTACTTGACATGGACGTGATGCCTATATTCATGATCATTGCCTTAGATATTGTCATAACTTTGCGCTTTTCTATCAATTGCTCGGCAGTAATTTGTTCACCCACTGTATTATTTGCTATCTTGAGATAAGCCTCTAGTGAAACCTATGGCCCCTGGGTCTATTTTCCATCATATAAGTTTCCAATCTTCAATATTAGTTTCCGATCTACTATTTTTGGAATCTTTTACTTTCCGATCTAGAAATAAAAAATACCAAAAATATTTACTTTACCGTTTATCTATCTCTACCAGATCTCACTTTTGCAAGTAACCATGAAGGGATTGACAACCCCTTTATCGCGTTGGGTGCAAGTTGTTTGATTGTTTGTGCGGGTATTAGGTGATTTGTGTGTTGTCTCCTACTGGATTGATACCTTGGTTCTCAAAACTAAGGGAAATACTTATCTCTACTTTGCTGCATCACCCTTTCCTCTTCAAGGGAAAAAACATTGCAAGCTCAAGAAGTAGGAGGAAGAATTTCTGGCGCCGTTGCCGGGGAGATCTACGCCCAGTCAAGACATACCAAGTACCCATCATAAAACTCTCATCTCTTGCATTACATTATTCACCATTTGCCTCTCGTTTTCCTCTCCCCCACTTCTAAAACAATTTTAGAAAAGATTTGCCTCTTTCTTTCGCCTTCTTTCGTTCGTCTTTTCGTTTGCCCTTATGTCTTACTTGGTTTGTTTGCTCGTGTGCTTGGTATAGTTGTTTGCTTATTGAAATTTAGAGGCAAAGGTTTATGGATACTCATCCACTTGCTTATCTTTTTAAGAGATCCAATTATGATGAACCAATTGCTAGTGAGTTGAGTGCACTAGATTATCTTTATGAAGTTTTGCTTGAAATACGTGAATCTGAAAATTGTGATGAAGTGCTTTATGAAGTGATTCACGATAGATCTTTGAATAAAAAGTATGATTGCAATGATTTTATTATAAATTCTATTAACGTCGATTGTGCTAATAATATGCAAAACCCTAAGCTTGGGGATGCTAGTTTTGCTATGTCCACTATTTGTTGCAATAATCATGATTGGGGTGATTCTTCTATGATCTTGAAAATTTATTTAAGCCCCATGATGAATATGAGATTGATAATAGTGTTTTCAATAATGTTGAAAGTGGGTTTGGAAGAGTGTAAACTTTAGATCCCACATATTTGGAGAATGTTCAATCTTATGAATTTTTTGATAAAAGTGGGTTTGGAGAGGTCATGACTTTATTTAATGATAATCCCACTATTTTGGAAGAGTGTCAACTTTGCATGCATGTGGATCATGTTGAGAATATTTTATGCGATAGTTATATTGTTGAATTTGATTATGATCCTACATGTAATTATTATGAGAGAGGAAAATATGGTTGTAAAAATTTTCATGTTACTAAATTACCTCTCATTATGTTGAGATTGATATTGTTCCTTTCTTCTTATTTGCATATGCTAGTTTTTGTTTGCCTTGATAATTTGTTTTCTTATAAGATGCCTATGCATAGGAAGTATGTTAGACTTAGATGTGTTTTCACATGCTACATGATGCTCTCTTCGTGTTTCAATTGCTATCTTTCATGTGAGCATCATCGAAATCTCAAAGCCTAGCTTAATGTCTTTAAAGAAAAGCGCTTGTTGGGAGACAACCCAATATTTTTCTTTCTTGTTTTGAAATATATAATTCATGTAGCCTATGGTTAGATGTGTTTTTGTGTCTAATTAGTGTTTGTGCCAACTAAGACCTTTGGGATGGCTTACGGTGGTAGTTGCTTTGATCTTGCTGAGAAACAAAAACTTTTGCGCCCAGGAAAATAATTTTCATAATTCACAGAAGCATGCCTTTGACCTGATTATTTTTGCACTAGATTGGTACACAAGTTTCTAGGTTTTCCTAATTTTTTAGAATTTTTGGAGTTACAGAAGTATTCGAGAGTTCATATTACTACATGATGTTTTATTTTTGACAAATTCTATTTTCTATGTGTTGTTTGCTTATTTTGATGAACCTATGGGTAGTATCGGGGGGTATGAACCATGGAAAAGTTGGAATATAGTAGATATTACACCAATATGAATAAAGAATGAGTTCACAACAGTACCAAAAGTGGTGATTTATTTTCTTATACTAACGGAGCTTATGAGATTTTCTATTGAGTTTTGTGTTGTGAAGTTTTGAAGTTTTGGGTAAGGATTTGATGGAGAATGGAATAAGGAGTGGCAAGAGCCTAAGCTTGGGGATGCCCAAGGCACCCCAAGGTAATATTGAAGGAAAACTAAGAGCCTAAGCTTTGGGATGCCCCGTAAGGCATCCCCTCTTTCGTCTTCGTCTATCGGTAACTTTACTTGAGGCTATATTTTTATTCACCACATGATATGTGTTTTGCATGGAGCATCTTGTATGATTTGAGTCTTTGCTTTTTAGTTTGCCACAATCATCCTTGCTGTACACACCTTTTGATAGGGACACACATGAATCGTGATTTATTAGAATACTCTATGTGCTTCACTTATATCTTTTGAGCTAGGCAATTTTGCTCTAGTGCTTCACTTATATCTTTTTAGAGCACGGCGGTGGCTTTATTTTATAGAAAATTTTGAACTCTCATGCTTCACTTATATTATTTTGAGAGTCTCTAAACAGCATGGTAATTTGCTTTGGTCCTAAATTTAGTCCTAATATGATATGCACCCAAGAGGGATATAATAAAAACTTTCATATAAAGTGCATTGAATACTATGAGAAGTTTGATTCCTTATGGTTGTTTTGAGATATAGAGATGGTAATATTAGAGTCATGCTAGTGAGTCATTGTGAATTTGAGAAATACTTTTGTTAAAGTTTGTGATTCCCATAGCATGCACATATGGTGAACCCTTATGTGATGAAGTCAGAGCATGATTTATTTATTGATTGTCTTCCTTATGAGTGGCGGTCGGGGACGAGCGATGGTCTTTTCCTACCAATCTATCCCCCCTAGGAGCATGCATGTAGTACTTCGTTTCGATAAATAAGATTTTTGCAATAAGTATGTGAGTTCTGTATGACTAATGAGGAGTCCATGGATTATACACACTCTCACCTTTCCACCATTGCTAGCCTCTCTAGTGCCGCACGACTTTTGTCGGTACCATACACCCACCATATAACTTCCTCAAAACAGCCACCATATCTACCTATTATGGCATTTCCATAGCCATTCCGAGATATATTGCCATGCAACTTTCCACCGTTCCGTTTATTATGGCACATTCCATCATTGTCATATTGCTTTGCATGATCATGTAGTTGACATCGTATTTGTGACAAAGCCACCATTTATAATTATTTCATACATGTCACTCTTGATTCGTTGCACATCCCGGTACACCGCCGGAGGTATTCATATAGAGTCATATTTTGTTCTAAGTATCGAGTTGTAATTCTTGAGTTGTAAGTAAATAAAAGTGTGATGATCTTCATTATTAGAGCATTATCCCATGTGAGTAAAGGATGATGGAGACTATGATTCCCCCACAAGTCGGGATGAGACTCCGAATGAAAAAAAGAGGCCAAAAAAATGAGAAGGCCCAAATAAAAAAATGAGAGAAAAGAGAGAAGGGAAAATGTTACTATCCTTTTCCACACTTGTGCTTCAAAGTAGCACCATGATCTTCATGATAGATAGTCTCCTATGTTGTCTCTTTCATATACTAGTGGGAAATTTTCATTATAGAACTTGGCTTGTATATTCCAATGATGGGCTTACTCAAATTGCCCTAGGTCTTCATGAGCAAGCAAGTTTGATGCACACCCACTTAGTTTTCTTTTGAGATTTCATAAACTTATAGCTCTAGTGCATCCGTTTCATGGCAATCCCTACTCACTCACATTGATATTTATTGATGGGCATCTCCATAGCCCATTGATACGCCTAGTTGATGTGAGACTATCTCCCTCTTTTTGTCTTCTCCACAACCACCATCTTCTATTCCACCTATAGTGCTATGTCCATGGATCACGCTCATGTATTGCGTGAAAGTTGAAAAAGTTTGAGAACATCAAGAGTATGAAACAATTGCTTGGCTTGTCATTGGTGTTGTGCATGATTTAAATATTTTGTGTGATGAAGATGGAGCATAGCCAGACTATATGATTTTGTAGGGATAAGCTTTCTTTGGCCATGTTATTTTGAGAAGACATAATTGCCTTGTTAGTATGCTTGAAGTATTATTGTTTTTATGCCAATATTAAACTTTTGTTTTGAATCATACGGATATGAAAATTAATGCCACAATAAAGAAAATTAAACAGATAAATATGTTGGGTAGCATTCCACATCAAAAATTCGATTTTTATCATTTACCTACTCGAGGACGTGCATGAATTACGCTTGGGGATGCTTGATACATCTCCAACGTATCTATATTTTTTGATTGTTCCATGCTATTATATTATCCGTTTTGGATGTTTTATATGCATTGATATGCTATTTTATATTATTTTTGGGACTGACCTATTTACCTAGAGCCCAGTGCCAGTTTCAGTTTTTTTTCCTATTTTTGAGTTTCGCAGAAAAGGAATACAAAATGTAATAAAACCTTCGCGATGATTTTTCTTGGACCAGAAGACAACCAGGAAACTTGTGATGAAGTCGGAGGAGCCACGAGGCAACCACAAGGGTGGAGGGCGCACCCCTTGCCTTGTGGGCCCCCATGACTCCCCTGACCTAATTCTTTCACCTATATATTCCCAAATATCCCCAAACCACCAGAGGCATCCACGAAAACACTTTTCCACCACCGCAACCTTCTGTACCCGTGAGATCCCATCTAGGGACCTTTTCCGGCACCCTGCCGGTGGGGGATTCGATCATGGAGGGCTTCTACATCAACTCTATTGGCCTTTCGATGAATCGTGAGTAGTTTACCACAGACCTACGGGTCCATAGCTAGTAGCTAGATGGCTTATTCTCTCTCTTTGATTCTCAGTACCATGTTCTCCTCGATGTTCTTGGAGATCTATTCAATGTAATGCTTTTTTGCGGTGTGTTTGCCAAGATCCGATGAATTATGGATTTATGATCAGCTTATCTATGAATATTAATTGAATCTTCTCTGAATTCTTCTATGCATGATTTGATATCTTTGTAATTCTCTTCGAACTATCGGTTTGGTTTGGCCAACTAGATCGGTTTTTCTTGCAATGGGAGAAGTGCTTAGCTTTGGGTTCAATCTTGCGATGTCCTTTCCTAGAGACAGTAGGGGCAGCAAGGCATGTATTGTATTGTTGCCATCGAGGATAAAATGATGGGGTTTTCATCATATTGCTTGAGTGAATTCCTCTACATCATGTCATCTTAATTAATGCGTTACTCTGTTCTTCATGAACTTAACACTCTAGGTGCAGGTAGGAGTCGGTCGATGTTTGGAGTAATAGTAGTCGATGCAGAATCGTTTCGGTCTACTTGACATGGGCGTGATGCCTATATTCATGATCATTGCCTTAGATATCGTCATAACTTTGTGCTTTTCTATCAATTGCTCGGCTGTAATTTGTTCACACACTGTATTATTTGCTATCTTGAGAGAAGCCTCTAGTGAAACCTATGGCCCGCGGGTCTATTTTCCGTCATATAAGTTTCCGATCTACAATATTAGTTTCCGATCTAATATTTTTGCGATCTTTTACTTTCCGATCTATAAATGAAAAATACCAAAAATATTTACTTTACCGTTTACCTATCTCTATCGGATCTCACTTTTGCAAGTAACCATGAAGGGATTGGCAACCCCTTTATCGTGTTGGGTGCAAGTTGTTTGATTGTTTGTGAAGTATTAAGTGATTTGTGCGTTATCTCCTACTGGATTGATACCTTGGTTCTCAAAACTGAGGGAAACACTTATCTCTAGTTTGCTGCATCACCCTTTCCTCTTCAAGGGAAAACCCAACGCAAGCTCAAGAATTAGCACATATCCGAAGGAAAAGAGTGGATTCTTGATAGTGGATGTACCGCTCACATGACCAGAGATAAAGACATGTTCTGTGAACTTGCCAAAAATGATGTCCGTGCAAGTATGTAACTTTTGGAGACAACTACAAGGGTAAGGTACTTGGCCTTGGTAAGGTGTCCATATCCAATGATATCTCTATTCAAAATGTTATGCTCGCTGAATTTGTTGGTTACTGTCGGGGAAACTGATCCACGAACACCTATGGGGCTGGCGGACCGAGCCCCTTTCGGTTCGGCGGGGGGCGGAGATCGCACGAAGAGCAGATCGAGGCGAAGCACACGAGCAGTTTACCCAGCTTCGGAGCTCTCCGGAGAGATAATACTCCTACGGCTGCTTGTCTGATTGTATTATGTTCTTGCTCGAGAGTGAGCTAAGTGTTTCTCTGGCTTCCGAATGATCCCAACCTCCTCTACGTTGCGCATGGGCCTCCTTTTATACGTTAAAGGGGTCACCGACAGGTGGCAACGTAGACAAGGGTAAAAATGTAAAAAGAGAGGTGGTTGGTACAGTGTATCCTACCTAACCCTGACGGCAGGGGACAAGGGCATTAAATGCCCGTCTGCGTAGCCCAAACAGTGCAGAAAAGGACCGTCAGGGGCGCCACCGCTCGCCACGATGGCGATCTTGTCAGCTTCGCATGCCACCGTGCACCACTGGCTGCACAGCCTCCCGCCACGCGCGCCTGGAAAGGCCCCCAGAGCGACACGTTGGTGGATGCGCTGGAGCGTGGGCACAGAGTGGCCGCCTGCCATGGCAAGCGCCTTGCCGCGGCCGTTGCCTTGTCGGGTCCGGAAGCTTGTCGCTCACCGGGCCCTGATATGCCTTGGTTGGTCTTCCCGGCAAGCTCCTCTTGCCGGGGCCTTGTCGCCTTGCCGAGACGCGTGGCGCGTCGCGGCAAGTTCCTTGGGATGCCTTGGTTGGCCTTCCCGGCAAGCTCCTCTTGCCGGGGCCTTGTCTTGAATACTTTGTTCTTGAATGGCTCCAAAGGAACCATGGAGGACCTTGGCGGTCGCCCGGCAAGCCTTGCCGCGGGGTGCTGCAACTGCCCATGCACAAGTTCGGGGTACTAGGGTACCCCTATTCTAGTACACCGACAGTTACAATCTTCTTTTTCATATCTAGACTAGCCGACTTTTGTCTTAATGTCTTGTTTACCGAAGTAGATTGCCAAGTGTTTCATAGAGATAATCATAATATGGTCCTTACCAGCATTCATAGAGGTGATCTATACATTTTTGATTTCACTAAGAGAACTCGACCTCAAACTTGCTTAATTGCTAAATATTCTAAAGGTTGGTTATGGCATAGAAGGTTAGGTCATGTGGGCATGCGAAATCTTGATAAGCTTATTAAAGGTGATCACATCCTTGGTGTTAAAGATGTTATATTTGACAAGGATAGACTTTGTAGTGCTTGTCAAGTAGGAAAACAAGTTGGAGGAAGTCATCCCGTGAATAACATCATGACCACGAGAATACCACTTGAGCTACTTCACATGGATCTTTCGGTCCCAATGCTAATAAAAGCCTTGGTGGTAACTCTTTTGGTTTGGTAATTTTTGATGATTTTTCGAGATTTATGTGGGTATTCTTTCTTGATGACAAATCACAGGTCCAAAAGATCTTCAAGAACTTCGCTAAGAAGGCCCAAAATCAATTTGAAGTGAAGATCAAGAAGGTTCGAAGTGATAATGGGATGGAGTTCAAGAACACAAATGTGGATACCTTTCTTGACGAAGAAGGGATTTCACATGAGTTCTCGGCTATGTACACACCTCAACAAAATGAAGTTGTTGAGAGGAAGAACCAGACTCTTATTGAGATGGCAAGAATGATGCTTGATGAATACAAGACGCCAAGACACTTTTTGGGCGGAAGCGGTTGAGACAGCTTGTCATGCTACAAATCGACTATATCTTCACAAGCTTCTCGACAAAATGGCATACGAGCTACTCACTGGTAACAAACCTCAAGTTGGATACTTTCGAGTATTTGGCTGAAAGTGCTACATTCTTGATAGGCATTGTTGTTGTAAATTTGATCCTAAATCTCATGAAGGTTTTCTACTCGATTATGGCCCAAACTCTCACACTTACCGTGTCTACAACAATTTCACCCGAAAGGTTGCAGAGATGGTAGACGTGAAATTTGATGAATCTAACGGCTGGCAAGTAGAGCAATTGCCAATTTATGTAGGAGACAAAAATCCCTCGGAAGCAATTCAAGAATTATCTATTGGCAAAATTCGCCCAACGAAGGAGAAGGAGAGTACTTCGTCCATTCAAGTGGAAGCCCCAACTCCACATCAAGGTGAACCACAAGTTGACATGGAGGCGTTGAAAGTGCAACCAATCCCCGGGTGGTTTGGTAATTCATAACAACATATAGCTCATTGAACTAATATCCATTCAAGATAAATATTTCAGGAAGCTCGATGAACGACATGTCATGGACTAGAGATGTGGACCCCTCAAAATGCTAAGGACATATATTGGCAAAAGCTCAAGACTCTCCATCTTTATTTTAGTGATCAAAGATCACATTGAGTCCATAGGAAAGCCAATACTATTAAAAGGGGATGAGGTGTTGCTTAATGGCTTGCTTGCTCAAATGCTTAGTGATACTGCTCCAAAGCCCTCAACCACTTTCTGCATCCATATATGTCAAAACCCTAAACTCCAACTCGGCCCCATCGATTCTTTGTATCCGGCGTCACCGAGTTATTATGTCATAGCCCCTACCAGAAACCCTAGCAATTCGGTTTCACCGATATGAGTCTTGGTCTCACCAAGATGGCCTTGCCAATGCTCTGTGACTTGTTGCATTTATTTCGGTCTCACCGAGTTATGCAATCGGTCCCACTGAGTTGGCTTGACATTCTCTCTGTTGCCTTATTACTTCACTTCGGTCTCACTAAGTTGATGCAATTGGTGCCACTGAGATGATGTTTGCCCTAAAGGCCTAGCACATCCGTCTCACTGAGTTGTTCCAGTCGGTCCCACCGAGATTCCTAATGTTCACATTTTGAACTAATTAGTGCCACCAAGTTTCATCATTCGGTCTCACCGAGATTGGTCAAATGTGTGTAATAGTTGGATTTTGTGTGGAGAATATATATATACCCCTCCACCCCCTTCTCCATATGTGAGAGAGCCATCAGGATGTGCCTACACTTCCACCATACATTTTCTGAGAGAGAACCACCTACTCATGTGTTGAGATCAAGATATTCCAATCCTACCACAAGAATCTTGATTTCTAGCCTTCCCCAAGTTGCTTTCCACTCAAATCATCTTTCCACCATATCCAAATCTGTGTGAGAGAGTTGAGTGTTGGGGAGACTATTAGTTGAAGCACAAGAGCAATGAGTTCATCATCTACACACCATATATTACCTTTTGGAGAGTGGTGTCTCCTAGAATGGTTAGGTGTCGCTTGGGAGCCTCCGTTGAGATGTGGAGTTGAACCAATAAGTTTGTAGGGGCAAGGAGATCACCTACTTCATGAAGATCTACCTGAGTTAGGCAAGTCCTTCATGAGCGATGGCCATGGTTGGTGATGGAGTCCTGGATAAGGGGGTATCCGGACAGCCGGACTATATACTTTGGCCGGACTGTTGGACTATGAAGATACAAGATTGAAGACTTCATCCCGTGTCTGGATGGGACTCTCCTTGGCGTGGAAGGCAAGCTTGGCGATTCAGGTGATAGATCTCCTTCTCTGTAACCGACTTTGTGTAACCCTAGCCCCCTCCGGTGTTTATATAAACCAGAGGGTTTAGTCCGTTGGACACAACAACAATCATACCATAGGCTAGCTTCTAGGGTTTAGCCTCTCTGATCTCGTGGTAGATCAACTCTTGTAATACTCATATCATCAAGATCAATCAATTAGGAAGTAGGGTATTACCTCCATCGAGAGGGCCCGAACCTAGGTAAACATCATGTCCCTAGTCTCCTGTTACCATTAGCCTTAGACGCACAGTTCGGGACCCCCTACCCGAGATCCGCCGGTTTTGACACCGACATTGGTGCTTTCATTGAGAGTTCCTCTGTGTCATTGCTATAAGGCTTGATGGCTTCTCCAAACTTCAGCAACACCGTCCAGGGTGAGACTTTTCTCCCCGGACAGATCTTCGTGTTCGGCGGCTTCACACTGTGGGCCAACTTGCTTGGCCATCTAGAGTAGATCGATAGCTACGCCCCTGGCCATTAGGTCAGGTTTGGGAACCTAAACTACATTGCTGACGTCCACAGAGACTTGATCTTCGATATATTCGAGCCCACGCCAGGAGCGCCGAACGATCGCCACGCGCATGACTTAGATCTGCCATCGGATAGTATTCGGGATATCGCCCCTGCCATGGCTCCGGACTTTGATCCAGAGCAGATCGTGCCATCCAAGGACGGGTGGATGGACCCCGCCACGGAGGCCGCACACCTATCGGCGTTGGAGCCGAACACAGACTCTGCTTCTAAGGAAATCTGTGTCTCCGCACCCCCCGGACTTGTTTTCGGTCGTAGGTCCCGGACCGCGTGCATCCATGCCCATCGCATCTGATTGGGATCCAGTCATGGAATTCACCGCCGCGGATATCTTCCAGCACTCCCCCTTTGGCGATGTGCTAAATTCATTAAGGTCTCTCTCTCTGTTAGGAGATTCCTGGCCGAACTATATCTGGCCTAAGTGGGGCATGGATGACGAAGAAAATCGCCTCCCACCCACCACCCACTTCATAGCCACTATCTATGACCTAACAGACATACTTGATTTCGACTCCGACGACATCGGCAGTATGGATGTTGACGCAGGGGACGATCTGGAACCACCGCCCACGGGGCGCTGGACCGCCACTTCATCATATGACATCTACATGGTAGACACGCCTAAGGAAGACAACGGTGACAAGAAGGACACGACGGAGGATAAACCCCCCCGGACAAAAACAAAAACGACGGCGCAGGCACCGCTCTAAGTCAAGTCACAGTAAAAATAGCGATAACAGCGCGAGGAAAAACGACACTCCGGTTGACTCCAAAGGCAACAATTCGAACCCAGCAACAGAGCAAGAAGAGCCAGGCCACACCGAGCAAACGCCCGATCACAGCGATCCCGAGGGCCGAAATCATCAAACTACCCATGGAGGGGAGGACAGTCCGATTGATGATGCATTCATCATCCCGGAAAAACATGTGAAGCAAGATAACCTCTGCAGAAAGCTTCTGGCCACGGCGAGGAGCCTGAAGAAGCAGAAGCAAAGGCTTAAAACCGCACAGGATACGCTCAACTGAAGATGGAACAAGGTGCTAGACACCAAAGAAAAATGTGGCGACGATCGCCACACAAAGAGCTACCCAAAGCGCAAACTGCTACACGAATTTGATGACGAGGCCGCAGTGCCCATTCCACCAAAGAACAATACGGCCACTCCGCGGACCAACCACCTCATGGCCACGATAGAGCAGCCACTGATACCGCACACGATTTACGTGAGCTCCTGGACAAAAAGGCCAATGCGGCCAGGTCCATCTACGGGTCCAGAGGACATGCTCCGACGCGAGATTATGGTCACCACAACGATTATACTGATCGAATACCAGTCCGGAATCAACACCGGGCACAACAACAGCTGATAGCATGCCGTGACACGGCCAGATACAGAGGGGCTGTGCACCCCCTGTGCTTCACCGATGAGGTGCTGGATCATGAATTTCCACAAGGATTCAAACCCGTGAATATAGAGGCATACGAAGGAACGACAGATCCTGGGGTCTGGATTGAAGATTTTATCCTTCACATACACATGGCTCGTGGGGATGACCTCCACGCCATCAAATACCTTCCCCTCAAGTTGAAAGGACCAGCCCGGAACTGGCTGAAGAGCCTTCCCGAAAACTCAATTGGAAGTTGGGAGGAACTTGAGGATGCTTTCAGGGCCAACTTTCAAGGAACCTATGTCCGACCTCCGGATGCAGACGATTTAAGTCACATAATATAGCAGCCCGGAGAGTCAGCCCGCAAGCTTTGGAACAGATTCCTCACTAAGAAGTATCAAATTGTCGACTGTCCGGATGCCGAAGCCTTAGCGGCCTTCAAACATAGTATCCGAGATGAGTGGCTTGCCAGACACCCCAGCCAAGAAAAGCCAAGGATGATGGCATCCTTAACAAGCCTTATGACCCGCTTTTGTGCGGGTGAAGACAGCTCATTGGCCCGTAGAGGCACTAGTGACCCGGGCACATCCAAAATTCGAGATGGCAACTGGAAGCCACGACACACTAAGCACAAGCGTCGGAATGACGATAGTCCGGACAACACGGCAATCAATGCCAGATTAAGGGGCTCTCGACCTAGTCAAGGAAAGAAGCCATTTAAGGGTAGCAAAGGGGGACCGTCCGGCCTGAATAAAGTCCTGGATAGATTGTGCCAAATCAATGGCACTTCCGACAAACCTGCAAATCATACCTACAGAGAATGTTGGGTCTTCAAGCATGCCGGAAAATGAAACGCCAAACACAGGGGAAGGGAAACACCAAGCAAAGACGAGGATGAGCCTCGCTAGCCGAACACGGGGGGCTAGAAAAAATTCCCACCAGAAGTCAAAACGGTAAACATGGTACACGCAACTCACGCAGAGTTCGTCGCCCCCAAATTCAATCCCTGGGCGGCCTGCCCGATCACTTTTGATCACAGGGACCACCCGGCCAGTATCCGGCACGGAGGATCGGCTGCCTTCGTGCTCGATCCAATAATTGATGGATACCATCTCACTCGAGTCCTAATGGATGGCGATAGTAGTCTTAATATGATATATCAAGACACCATCCGCAAGATGGGGATAGACCCATCTAGAATAAGCCAAAATAGCTCCACCTTCAATGGAGTGATACCAGGCATTGAGGCCCACTGCTGGGGCTCCCTCGTATTAGAAGTGACATTCAGTTCTCCCGACAACTTCAGAAGTGAGGAACTACTCTTCAACATCGCTCCCTTCAGCAGCGGTTATCATGCATTACTCGGAAGAACGACCTTCGCTTGCTTTAACGCAATACCGAACTACGCCTGCCTTAAACTTAAGATGCCTGGTCCACGTGGCGTCATAACCGTTGGCAGAAAGATAGAACAGTACGCGGCGACCCTAATAGCCAGACATTAAGCGGCCTCTGCTACCGGAAGCATGATCGGTCGTCAAGACCACAGACACAGATAGACGAGTCCAGTCCACCATTTTTCCCAATAGCCCGGATAAACCTGAGCTAGGTGCTGTACATGTATCCCCATAAATGATACCAGGGGCTGCAAACATGTAATAAAGCTCACAATTTGTCTTTCCTCATTAATAGGCAAATATCTCGTATCTCTAACATCCATTGAGAATAACTAACTTTTCGCACGCTTACTCTTTTACACGAGTTTTCATTTTTACAGACATTATTCATGCGACACCCTTCCAGGATACGGCACAACGGAGACAAAGGCGCAGACGTGCAGCAGGGCCCCGCTCAAAGGTTTCTCTTTAGATTAAGCCCCTGTGTAAACCTTCTTTACTGTCTTTTGTTGCTTGACATCCCGTGGGTATTCAATACACCCACAGTGGATACTGGCGTCATAGGCATTTTGCCACGGCAGATCAATGTACGTACCTGGAAATATAGGGTTCATAATCAAGGGCGTTGCTCAGCCCAGTATATGTTATAAAGTCCAAATACATTAGGGAGTGTTCGGCGTCGCGAGTTAGGCCTTATATGCATCAGCTCTGAATCATGTATTTGGTCAAATGTTGGGTTTGTACGGCTCCTGGGTTTGCTGCCTCACGTTCCGTTCTATCGGCAAAGGCGGCCAAAGGAGAACTACTGCGATTGTGCCCTGGTTATTCCGGATGAGCACCTCAGTAGAGAAAGCCGAAAACTGACTGTCATGATACAACGAGAGACTGGTCAACCACTCGAAGACTCATCGGAATCTATAGGATTCCTGCACATTAACGAAGGACCGTTTCCCAGTCACGTACATACGCGCCCCTATACAGATGCACGCAGATGTACTAGGGGCTACTTAGTAGCCCCACCGTTAAACTCCCATGGCTAAGTGAAAGTGTTACAGCTATATAGTTCGGTTGCTTGGTTCGACGTGCGATCACCTCCTTAATGGACCAAGACGTTGGATCAAGTGTGATTACGCATATACCTTTCGAACACCCCCGCCTTATATGCGTGGGGGCTAAAGCCAACGACTGCTAACTTTCAAGTTATATGAATACATAAATGGCCGCACAGGAGGTAATACAACACTTTCAGGCAAAAGTATAAACACAACCTCTATATTTAACACATAATTGTTTACAATTTAGTGATTTGTCACTCGAACATGACATTCTTCTAACATTGAGCCTCTATTCTACGGGCACCTTCTATGACCTGCTCGAAGTATTGCTCGACTGGGTATTGGCTTCCTGCCGGACCCTGGGTTGCAACGCCGGTGGCTGCCATATCTGCCCAATATGTCTTAACACGGGCAAGAGCCATCCGCGCACCCTCTATACACGCCGATCTCTTCACGGCATCAATTTGCGATCTGGCACCAAATAATTGTTGCACCAAACCAAAGTAACTGTCCGACTTCGGTCCCCTTGGCCATAGATGGTCTATTATAGACCTCATTGCAAGGCCGGATAGCCTACGGAGCTCGGCTATAGCGGCCATGTTCTCACTCAATGGTAATGAGCGCGTCGGGGCATTAAATTGCGACCAGAACAACCTTTCCATTTCATTATCTTTATGATCCTTGAACAACTTGGTCGCATCAGCCGCACTCTTCGCCAAGTCCGCATACTCATCTGCAGCGCTCCATAGCTTATCCAACGGAGCATACTTTGGATCTAAAAACTTCATCTGCAACAAATAAGGATTTCCAGCCGCGATTTCTCCGGCTTGTCGAAGTTCCTCCCGCGTGTCTCTAATTTCAGAGAGCGTCTCCTTAGCCGAATATAGCGTCTTCTTCAGGTCAGCCGCCTTTGCCTGATTCTCCTTTTTGAGAAGCTCATACCGGCCGACAGCGTCCCTCAGCTCCACAGCCATCTCGGCTATCTTTTCTTCGCTTCAGCGATGAGCAGCCTGTTCGGCTCTCAAGTCTTCGGCTGCCTTTAGGGCAGCCACATTGCTAACCCAGGCCTATTCCTTGGCTCGGGCAAGTTCCACCCTCAGGGTCTCAATGGCAGCAGCTCCACCTGCAGCCACATCATATTATATTAATATTTCAATACCCTTCATATTTCCTAAAGCAAATAAGGAAAAAATGAGTGCATACTTTGTGACTCGTCAATCCGCTTATTTATAAGTGTGACGTTGGTATCCACCACATCAATTTGTCGCCTTAGTTCGGCAAGTTCAGAATTCCGGTCTACCGCCGGACTCTTAGCCACTTGCATATAAATGCAGTACAATCATTACCTGAGAGTGTGATCCTCCATTTGCCGCCTAGGGCTGGCAACCAGAGTCTCAGGGGATACTATCTATACGGAGCACACCTAGCGCGTGGGGAACAATAAAAAATTACGTATTTTATCGCGTACCTCGAAGCCTTTGAGTAAACCTTCAAAAGCTTCATTTAACCCGCTTGTGGCGGACGAAATCTTCTCCAACACCGTACCCATCAGCGTATGGTGACCCTTTGAGAGAGTGGCTTGCTCCAGGAGGCTCGCCAGCATGTTCGGCCTGGCACCGAATTGTTCCGGGCCCTTCTCATCACCCGCCAAGGGGGCTGAACGCGCCATGCTCGGGATGGCTGAAGCGTCAGCTTCCGGCCCCAGCGGATCTGGGCTCCTCCGTGGCGACACCTCATGATCGCCCGCCCCATGGGGCGGAGAGGCAGGTGGGGTTTCACTCTCCATCATCTACGGAAGAAGATCCCCTGAAGACGAACCCTGTTAGAGATGAGTGTCGGTGTTAAAATTGGTGGATCTTGGGTAGGGGGTCCCGATCTGTGCGTCTTAGGCTGATGGTAACAGGAAGCAAGGGACACAATGTTTACCCAGGTTCGGGCCCTCTCGATGGAGGTAAAACCCTACTTCCTGCTTGATTAATATTGAAGATGTGTGGAATACAAGAGTAGGTCTACCACGAGATCGTAGAGGCTAAACCCTAAGAGCTAGCCTATGATGGTATGATTGTAATTCGGCCTTCTAAGGACCATCCTCTCCGGTTTATATAGACACCGGAGAGCTAGGGTTTACATGGAGTCGGTTACAAGGAAGGAAAGATAATATCCGGATCGCTAAGCTTGTCTTCCATGCAAAGGAGAGTCCCATCCGGACATGAGCCGAAGTCTTGAGTCTTGTATCTTGACGCTTCTATAGTCCGGATGATGAATATAGTCTGGCGGTCTGGATACCCCCTTATCTAGGACTCCCTCAGTAGCCCCTGAACCAGGCTTCAATGACGATGAGTCCGGCGCGCAGTCTTATCTTCGGCATTGTAAGGCGGGTTCCTCCTCCAAATACTCCAAGGTTATTATTGAACACATAGACCATGTCCGGATCTGCAAAATGATCTTCACATACCACCATAGAGAGAACGATACTCCAGCTGGCAACTTTTAGACGACGTGACATGCCATTAGGGCCAGGTCATTACTCGAACCGTTTTTCCACAACCAGCCACATCACGTATTGCGAGGCGGTTTCCTTGACACGTCCTGTCAAAGCAGAGATCATGTCCCCTTATCGAGGGATTCTCATCAATACGGGTATGGGTAACCCCCCGTGCCATCAATCGTGGCGCTTGGGAAGTAAGCGATTCTCAACAGGCTAGCGGGGAGGTGCACCGCTTTCGTCCCCTCTATAAAGGGATAAGAGTTCCTCATTTTTACCCACGCCTTCTTCCTGTTGGAAATATGCCCTAGAGGCAATAATAAAAGGATTATTATTATATTTCTTTGTTCATGATAGTTGTCTTTTATTCATGCTATAATTGTATTATCCGGAAATCGTAATACACGTGTGAATACTTAGACCACAACATGTCCCTAGTGAGCCTCTAGTTAACTAGCTCGTTGATCAACAGATAGTCATGGTTTCCTGACTATGGACATTGGATGTCGTTGATAATGGGATCACATCATTAGGAGAATGATGTGATGGACAAGACCCAATCCTGAGCATAGCACAAGATCGTGTAGTTCGTTTTGCTAGAGCTTTTCCAATGTCAAGTATCTCTTCCTTAGACCATGAGATCGTGTAACTATCGGATACCGTAGAAGTGCTTTGGGTGTACCAAACGTCACAACGTAACTGGGTGACTATAAAGGTGCACTATAGGTATCTCCAAAAGTGTCTGTTGGGTTGACACGGATCGAGACTGGGATTTGTCACTCCGTATTACGGAGAGGTATCACTGGGCCCACTCGGTAGTGCATCATCATAATGAGCTCAAAGTGACCAAGTGTCTGGTCACGGGATCATGCATTACAGTACGAGTAAAGTGACTTGTCGGTAACGAGATTGAACAAGGTATTGGGATACCGACGATCGAATCTCGGGCAAGTAACATACCGTTAGACAAAGGGAATTGTATACGGGGTTGCTTAAATCCTCGACATCGTGGTTCATCCGATGAGATCATCGAGGATCATGTGGGAGCCAACATGGGTATCCAGATCCCGCTGTTGGTTATTGACCGGAGAGCCGTCTCGGTCATGTCTACATGTCTCCCGAACCCGTAGGGTCTACACACTTAAGGTTCGGTGACGCTAGGGTTGTATGAATATGAGTATGCAGCAAACTGAAAGTTGTTCGGAGTCCCGGATGAGATCCCGGACGTCACGAGGAGTTCCGGAAGGGTCCGGAGGTAAAGAATTATATATAGAAGTGCTGTTTCGGCCATCGGGAAAGTTTTGGGGTCCACCGGTATTGTACCGGGACCACTGGAAGGGTCCCGGGGGTCCACCAGGTGGGGCCACCTATCCCGGAGGGCCCCGTGGGCTGAAGTGGGGAGGGAACCAGCCCCTGGTGGGCTGGTGCACCCCCCACTTGGGCCCCCCCTGCGCCTAGGGTTGGAAACCCTAGGGTGGGGGGGCGCACCACTTGCCTTGGGGGGCACTCCACCCCCCTGGCCGCCGCCCCCCTTGGGAGATTCAATCTCTAGGGACGGCGCCCCCCCTGGGGGCCTATATAAAGGAGGGTGGAGGGAGGGCAGCCGCACCCTGAGTCTTGGCGCCTCCCTCCCCCTGCTACACCTCTTCCTCCTCACGAAGTTGCTTGGCGAAGCTCTGCCGGAGTCCTGCTGCATCCACCACCACGCCGTCGTGCTGCTGGATCTTCATCAACCTCTCCTTCCCCCTTGCTGGATCAAGACGGAGGAGACGTCACGCTGACCGTACGTGTGTTGAACGCGGAGGTGTGGTCTGTTCGGCGCTAGGATCTCCGGTGATAAGATCACGACGAGAACAACTCCCTCAACCCCGTTCTTTTGAACGCTTCCGCACGCGATCTATAAGTGGTATGTAGATGCATCTCTCTCTCTCTCTCTCGTTGCTAGATGAACTCATAGATTGATCTTGGTGAACATAGGAATTTTTTTATTTTATGCAACATTCCCCAATAGTGGCATCATGAGCTAGGTCTATGCGTAGTTCTCTATTACACGAGTAGAACACAAATCTGTTGTGGGCGTAGATCTTGTCAACTTGCTTGCCACTACTAGTCTTTTCTTGCTTCAGCGGTATTGTGGGATGAAGCGGCCCGGACCGACCTTACATGTATGCTTACGTGAGACAGGTTCCACCGACTGACATGCACTAGTTGCATAAGGTGGCTAGCGGGTGTCTGTCTCTCCTACTTTAGTTGGAGCGGATTCGATGAAAAGGGTCCTTATGAAGGGTAAATAGAAGTTGACAAAAATCACGTTGTGGTTATTCGTAGGTAAGAAAACGTTCTTGCTAGAACCCAATTGCAGCCACGTAAAATATGCAACAACAATGAGAGGATGTCTAACTTGTTTTTGCAGCAATTGTCATGTGATGTGATATGGCCAGAAGTTGTGATGAATGATGAATGATATATTGTGATGTATGAGATCATGTTCTTGTAATAGGAATCACGACTTGCATGTCGATGAGTATGACAACCGGCAGGAGCCATAGGAGTTGTCTTAATTATTGTATAACCTGCATGTCAATGATTTAACGCCATGTAATTACTTTACTTTATTGCTAAACCGTTAGCTATAGTAGTAGAAGTAATAGTTGGCGAGCAACTTCATGGAGGCACGATGATGGAGATCATGATGATGGAGATCATGGTGTCATGCCGGTGACGAAGATGATCATGGAGCCCCGAAGATGGAGATCGAAGGAGCTATATGATATTGGCCATATCATGCCACTACTTTATATAATTGCATGTGATGTTTATTATGTTTTATGCATCTTGTTTACTTAGAATGGCGGTAGTAGATAAGATGATCGCTTATAATAATTTCAAGAATGTGTTCCCCCTAACTGTGCACCGTTGCTAAAGTTCGTTGTTTCGAAGCACCACGTGATGATCGGGTGTGATAGATCCTTATGTTCACATACAACGGGTGTAAGACATTTTTACACATGCAAAACACTTAGGGTTAACTTGACGAGCCTAGCATGTACAGACATGGCCTCGGAACACAAGAGACCGAAAGGTCGAACATGAGTCATATGGAAGATACGATCAACATGGAGATGTTCACCGATGATGACTAGTCCGTCTCACGTGATGATCGGACACGGCCTAGTCGACTCGGATCGTGTAACACTTAGATGACTAGAGGGATGTCAAATCTAAGTGGGAGTTCATTAAATAATTTGATTAGATGAACTTAATTATCATGAACTTAGTCTAAAATCTTTGCAAAATATGTCTTGTAGATCAAATGGCCAACGCTCATGTCAACATGAACTTCAACGCGTTCCTAGAGAAAACCAAGCTGAAAGATGATGGCAACAACTATTCGGACTGGGTCCGGAACCTGAGGATCATCCTCATAGCAGCCAAGAAAGCATATGTCCTAGAAGGACCGCTAGGTGAAGCACCCATCCCAGAGAACCAAGACGTTATGAACGCTTGGCAGTCACGTGCTGATGATTACTCCCTCGTTCAGTGCGGCATGCTTTACAGCTTAGAACCGGGGCTCCAAAAGCGTTTTGAGCAACACGGAGCATATGAGATGTTCGAGGAGCTGAAAATGGTTTTTCAAGCTCATTCCCGGGTCGAGAGATATGAAGTCTCCGACAAGTTCTATAGTTGTAAAATGGAGGAAAATAGTTCTGTCAGTGAGCACATACTCAAAATGTCTGGGTTGCACAACCGCGTGTCCCAGCTGGACATTAACCTCCCGGACGAGGCGGTCATTGACAGAATCCTTCAGTCGCTCCCACCGAGCTACAAGAGTTTTGTGATGAACTATAATATGCAGGGGATGGTGAAGACCATTCCTGAAGTATTTTCAATGCTGAAGTCAGCAGAGGTTGAAATCAAGAAAGAACATCAAGTGTTGATGGTCAATAAAACCACCAAGTTCAAAAAGGGCAAGAGTAAGAAGAACTTCAAGCAGGACGGCAAAGATGTTGCCGCACCCGGTAAGCCAGTTGCCGGGAAGAAGTCAAGGAATTGACCCAAGCCTGAGACTGAGTGCTTTTATTGCAAAGGGAAGGGTCCCTGGAAGCGGAACTGCCCCAAATACTTAGCGGACAAGAAGGCCGGCAACACGAAAGGTATATGTGATATACATGTAATTGATGTGTACCTTACCAGTACTTGTAGTAACTCCTGGGTATTTGATACCGGTGCCGTTGCTCACATTTGTAACTCACAGCAAGAGCTGCGGAATAAGCGGAGACTGGCGAAGGACGAGGTGACGATGCGCGTCGGAAATGGTTCCAAGGTCGATGTGATCGCCGTCGGCACGCTACCTCTACATTTACCCACGGGATTAGTTATGAACCTCAATAATTGTTATTTAGTGCCAAGTTTGAGCATGAATATTGTATCTGGATCTCATTTAATACGAGATGGCTACTCATTTAAATCCGAGAATAATGGTTGTTCTATTTATATGAGAGATATGTTTTATGGTCATGCCCCGATGGTCAATGGTTTATTCTTAATGAATCTTGAGCTCAATATTACACATATTCATAGTGTGAATACCAAAAGATGTAAAGTTGATAACGATAGTCCCACATACTTGTGGCACTGCCGCTTTGGTCACATTGGTGTCAAGCGCATGAAGAAGCTCCATGCTGATGGACTTTTAGAGTCTCTCCATTATGAATCATTTGACACATGCGAACCATGCCTCAAGGGCAAAATGACCAAGACTCCGTTCTCCGGAACAATGGAGCGAGCAACCAACTTATTGGAAATCATACAAACTGATGTGTGTGGTCCAATGAGCGTTGAGGCTCACGGAGGATATCATTATGTTCTCACTCTCACTGATGACTTAAGTAGATATGGGTATGTCTACTTGATGAAACACAAGTCTGAGACCTTTGAAAAGTTCAAGGAATTTCAGAATGAGGTAGAGAATCAACGTGACCGAAAGATAAAGTTCTTACGATCAGATCGTGGAGGAGAATATTTAAGTCACGAATTTGGTACGCACTTAAGAAAATGTGGAATCATTTCACAACTCACGCCACCTGGAACACCTCAGCGTAATGGTGTGTCCGAACGTCGTAATCGCACTCTATTGGATATGGTGCGATCTATGATGTCTCTTACCAATTTAATGCTATCATTTTGGGGATACGCTCTAGAGACAGCTACATTCACTTTAAATAGGGCACCGTCTAAATCCGTTGAGACGACACCATATGAATTATGGTTTGGGAAGAAACCTAAGCTGTCGTTTCTAAAAGTTTGGGGATGCGATGCTTATGTCAAGAAACTTCAACCTGAAAAGCTCGAACCCAAGTCGGAAAAATGCGTCTTCATAGGATACCCTAAGGAAACCATTAGGTAAACCTTCTACCTTAGATCCGAAGGCAAGATCTTTGTTGCCAAGAACGGATCCTTTCTGGAAAAAGAGTTTCTCTCGAAAGGAGTAAGTGGGAGGAAAGTAGAACTCGATGAAGTACTACCTCTTGAACTGGAAAGTAGTGCAGCTCAGGAAAATGTTCCTGTGGTGCCTGCACCGACTGGAGAGGAAATTAATGATGATGATCAAGGTACTTTGGATCAAGTTGCTACTGAAATTCGTAGGTCCACAAGGACACGTTCCACACCAGAGTGGTATGGCAACCCTGTCCTGGAAATCATGTTGTTAGACAACGGTGAACCTTCGAACTATGAAGAAGCGATGGCGGGCCCAGATTCCAACAAATGGCTTGAAGCCATGCAATCCGAGATAGAATCCATGTATGAAAACAAAGTATGGACTTTGACAGACTTGCCCGATGATCGGCGAGCGATAGAAAACAAATGGATCTTTAAGAAGAAGACGGACGCGGATGGTAATGTTACCATCTATAAAGCTTGACTTGTCGCTAATGGTTATCGGCAAGTTCAAGGAGTTGACTACGATGAGACTTTCTCTCCCGTAGCGAAGCTTAAGTCCGTCCGAATCATGTTACCAATTGCCGCATACTATGATTATGAGATATGGCAGATGGACGTCAAAACGGCATTCCTTAACGGTTATCTTAAGGAAGAGCTGTATACGATGCAGCCGGAAGGTTTTGTCGATCCTAAGAATGCTAACAAGGTGTGCAAGCTCCAGCGATCCATTTATGGGCTGGTGCAAGCATCTCGGAGTTGGAACGTTCGCTTTGATGAGATGATCAAAGCGTTTGGGTTTATGCAGACTTATGGAGAAGCCTGCGTTTACAAGAAAGTGAGTGGGAGCTCTGTAGCATTTCTCATATTATATGTAGATGACATACTTTTGATGGGAAATGATATAGAATTCTTGGACAACATTAAGGCCTACTTGAATAAGTGTTTTTCAATGAAGGACCTTGGAGAAGCTGCTTACATATTAGGCATCAAGATCTATAGGGATAGATCGAGAAGCCTCATAGGTCTTTCACAAAGCACATACCTTGATAAGATTTTGAAGAAGTTCAAAATGGATCAGTCCAAGAAAGGGTTCTTGCCAGTATTGCAAGGTGTGAGATTGAGCTCGGCCCAATGCCCGACCACGGCAAAAGATAAAGAAGAGATGAGTGTCATCCCCTATGCCTCAGCCATAGGATCTATTATGTATGCCATGCTTTGTACCAGACCTGATTGAAACCTTGCCGTAAGTTTGGTAGGAAGGTACCAAAGTAATCCCGGCAAGGAACACTGGACAGCGGTCAAGAATATACTGAAGTACCTGAAAAGGACAAAGGACATGTTTCTCGTTTAGGGAGGTGACGAAGAGCTCGTCGAAAAGGGTTACGTCGATGCTAGCTTCGACACAAATCTGGATGACTCTAAGTCACAAACTGGATACGTGTATATGTTGAATCGTGGAGCAGTAAGCTGGTGTAGTTGCAAGCAGAGTGTCGTGGCGGGATCTACATGTGAAGCGGAGTACATGGCAGCCTCGGAGGCAGCGCATGAAGCAATATGGATGAAGGAGTTCATCACCAACCTAGGAGTCATACCCAATGCGTCGGGCCGATCACTCTCTTCTGTGACAACACTAGAGCTATTGCCCTTGCCAAGGAGCCCAGGTTTCACAAGAAGACCAGGCACATCAAGCATCGTTTCAACTCCATCCGTGAAAATGTTCAAGATGGAGACATAGATATTTGCAAAGTACATATAGATTTGAATATCGCAGATCTGTTGACTAAACCTCTTCCGCGAGCAAAACATGATCAACACCAGAACTCTATGGGTGTTCGATACATCACAATGTAACTAGATTATTGACTCCAGTGCAAGTGGGAGACTATTGGAAATATGCCCTAGAGGCAATAATAAAAGGATTATTATTATATTTCTTTGTTCATGATAGTTGTCTTTTATTCATGCTATAATTGTATTATCCGGAAATCGTAATACATGTGTGAATACTTAGACCACAACATGTCCCTAGTGAGCTTCTAGTTGACTAGCTCGTTGATCAACAAATAGTCATGGTTTCCTGACTATGGACATTGGATGTCGTTGATAACGGGATCATATCATTAGGAGAATGATGTGATGGACAAGACCCAATCCTGAGCATAGCACAAGATCGTGTAGTTCGTTTTGCTAGAGCTTTTCCAATGTCAGGTATCTCTTCGTTAGACCATGAGATCGTGTAACTCCCGGATACCGTAGAAGTGCTTTGGGTGTACCAAACGTCACAACGTAACTGGGTGACTATAAAGGTGCACTACAGGTATCTCCGAAAGTGTCTGTTGGGTTGACACAGATCGAGACTGGGATTTGTCACTCCGTATTACGGAGAGGTATCACTGGGCCCACTCGGTAGTCCATCATTATAATGAGCTCAAAGTGACCAAGTGTCTGGTCACAGGATCATGCATTACGGTACGAGTAAAGTGACTTGGCGGTAACAAGATTGAACGAGGTATTGGGATACCGACGATCGAATCTCGGGCAAGTAACATACCGTTAGACAAAGGGAATTGTATACGTGGTTGCTTAAATCCTCGACATCGTGGTTCATCCGATGAGATCATCGAGGAGCATGTGGGAGCCAACATGGGTATCCAGATCCCGCTGTTGGTTATTGACCGGAGAGCCGTCTCGGTCATGTCTACATGTCTCCCGAACCCGTAGGGTCTACACACTTAAGGTTCGGTGACGCTAGGGTTGTATGAATATGAGTATGCAGCAAACCAAAAGTTGTTCGGAGTCCTGGATGAGATCCCGGACGTCACGAGGAGTTCCAGAAGGGTCCGAAGGTAAAGAATTATATATAGAAGTGCTGTTTCGGCCATCGGGAAAGTTTCGGGGTCCATCGGTATTGTACTGGGACCACCGGAAGGGTCCTGGGGGTCCACCGGGTGGGGCCACCTATCCCGGAGGGCCCCGTGGGCTGAAGTGGGGAGGGAACCAGCCCCTGGTGGGCTGGTGCGCCCCCCACTTGCCCCCCTGCGCCTAGTGTTGGAAACCCTAGGGTGGGGGGGGGGCGCACCACTTGCCTTGGGGGGCACTCCACCCCCCTGGCCGCCGCCCCCCTTGGGAGATTCAATCTCCAGGGCCGGCGCCCCCCTGGGGGCCTATATAAAGGAGGGGGGAGGGAGGGCAGCCGCACCCTGAGTCTTGGCGCCTCCCTCCCCCTGCTACACCTCTTCCTCCTCCCGCAGTTGCTTGACGAAGCCCTGTCGGAGTCCTGCTGCATCCACCACCACGCCATCGTGCTGCTGGATCTTCATCAACCTCTCCTTCCCCCTTGTTGGATCAAGAAGGAGGAGACGTCATGCTGACCATACGTGTGTTGAACGCGGATGTGCCGTCCGTTTGGCGCTAGGATCTCCGGTGATAGGATCACGACGAGAACGAATCCCTCAACCCCGTTCTTTTGAACGCTTCCGCACACGATCTATAAGTGGTATGTAGATGCATCTCTCTCTCTCGTTGCTAGATGAACTCATAGATTGATCTTGGTGAATGTAAGAATTTTTTTATTTTATGCAACGTTCCCCAACACTTCCCCCATCGCATACTCTTGCCCCCTCGAGCTCCAGCGCCCTAGTCCAGGTCTTCTCCACACAGTTAGTCATGTCCGGAGCAGGAGGCAAGTGGGTGGTTTCCACCGCGACGGAGAAGAAGATCACGAATCTCCGGGCGGCCGGATACTTTGCCGCAGACATAGCGCACCGGCTACCAGATGCGGGGCAGGTCATTCCAACTTCAGGACCCCACGAGAGGGTCGTGTTCCTTGCCCACTTCGTCCGTGGACTGGGGTTTCCACTCCACCCCTTCATCCGCGGGCTTATGTTCTACTACGGGCTAGACTTCCATGATCTAGCTCCGAACTTCGTCCTCAACATCTCGGGGTTCATCGTCGTGTGCGAGGCTTTCCTCCGCATCAAGCCTCATTTCGGCTTGTGGCTCCAAACCTTCTGCGTGAAGCCGAAGATTGTGAGCGGCCAGCAAGCGGAGTGCAGAGGAGCCATGGTGGGCAAAATGCCTAATGTCACCTGGCCTGAAGGCTCCTTTGCGGAGATCGTGAAAGGGTGTCAGGACCCCGACTCAATGCCACATCGATCTAGCATGTAACACCTCATATCACTTTGCGGCCTCACGCACGGTATTCCCACGGGTGTCGCCTTACCTTAGCCCGGGACCGTTTGCGCCTTTTGGCACACGTATATGACAGTGTCGCTAGCATCCATATGATAAGGAGCCCGGGCTGACATGGCTAGTCGTAAACCCAAAGTGGCATAGACTTACAGGGACAGGCATCCATGACCCAGCATCGAACGTGTCGGTCATCAGCGAGTGAATCCAGGCTGTAGCACTGGGCTAGCAGGACTCCGGTGAACCGGGCTGTAGCAGGCTAACAGGACTCTGGTATTCATCGCGTGACCTTTCCCGAAGGGACAGACACAGGAACGAAGAAGGACACATGCCGGCCAGCCTAAGTGTTCCGGAGCAGTAGCAAGCTACCATGGCTCGGTGGAAACACTAGGAGACATTTCCCGGTAAGAGAGGCTACTAAAGATAAACAACTAGATGGTCAGATCCCACACATACCAATCATTTCAATAACATACACACAATATGCTCGATATGTGCAAATACAACATGGCATCACAACATGACTCTACGACTCAAGTATTTATTCAATAGGCTCCGAGGAGCGAGATATTACAAACATGGGTCTCATGACCCAACACTCAGAGCATACAAGTCAAAGCACAAGCGGAAGCTATCATGTCTGAGTACAGACATCTATAAATGAAAAAGGCTGAGAAGCCTGACTATCGATCAGATCCTGCCGAGGGCACAAGATCGTAGCTGAGGTATCAAGCTAAACGTCGAAGTCCACGTGGAACTACTAGTGAGACCGAAGTCTCTCTGCAAAAACATAAAATAGGCAAACGTGAGTACAAATGTACCCAGCAAGACTTACATCAGAACTATCTACATATGCATCATTATCAACAAAGGGGATGGTGGGGTTTAACTGCAGCAAGCCAGCTTTGACTCGGTGGCTATCCTAAACTACGACTGCAATGTAACTCTTTTGAGGTGGCGCACACGAGTCCACATATTCACCATATCAATACACCACTATGGATCCGCTCTCGTTCCCCTACGAGAACGCCATCCATAGCACTCACGCTTATCTTGCGTATTTTAGAGTATCCACTTTCACTTGTCTATGAACTGATATAAGCAACCCAGAAGTCCTTTTCCGCGGACACGGCTATTCGAATAGATGATGTTAACCCTGCAGGGGTGTACTTCTTCACACACGCTCTCACCACTTACCGCCGTTTACACGACATGTACTCGGCAACCTTCAAGCGGAAGCCCAATGTGGGTGTCGGCCACGGCCTGCCTAAACACTCAAGTCTCTAGTCCAGGTTTATCGCCTATTCGGGTTCCATCCATGAGGAGATCCGGCCGGAGTTTCGCTCACAGCCCCAAACGATGTGAACAGGGTTCCGTGACACCAAACGGGCGCCCGGTTTACCCGGCCACGTGCCTACCGCATCACAGCCCACCCCTACGGTCAGCGCTGCGCACGGCCTCCAGCATACTACAAACACCAGAAACTACTTGCAACTCCTGGACAGAGGACAAGGGTGATCAAGAAGCCGAGAGGGTCCATTGGTTTCGGGCCCAATGCGTGGTAGTAGCTGAATCATGGATCACAAACACAGAACTCAGTTCCTGAGGACGGCTGCAATGAGACAACCCACCATGTACTCCTACATGGCCTCTCACCGCTACCTTTACCAAATCGCGTTCACACACTTAGCTCACACACAGTAGGACATGTTCACACGCCTCTGATTCATCCTCGATGAATCAGACCTAACTCAACTCTAAGCAGTAGCAGGCATGACAAACAAGCATGAATGAGTAGGCACAACAGGGCTCAAACAACTCCTACTCATGCTAGTGGGTTTCATCTATTTACTGTGGCAATGACAGGTCATGCAAAGGATAAGGGGGTTCAGCTACCGCAACAAGTAACAGGTGAATCGATGTTGTCCTAATGCAGTAAAAGAGAGCAGGAGCGAGAGAGTGGGATTTTATCGGAATGAACAAGGGGGTTTTGCTTGCCTGGCACTTCTGAAGATAACATTGAGTCTTCATCAGTGTTAACATCACATCATCGGTATCACGTCTATCGAGAGGGGACAAATACCGGCAACACAGAAGAACACAATCAATGCAATGCACAAAATGATGCATGCTATGACATGGCAATATGAATGTGTTTTGAGCTAATGCAACTCGCAACAGATTAAATGAAGTTGGTTTGAATACAAGATTCAAATTCAAACTCCTTATGTGATTATTCAAATGCCATTTAATTCTTTTGTCCTAAACAGTAGTGATAAGTTGTTCTAACATGCATGAAAATGGCACAGATGGATTCCTTGAATTTTTCTGATAATTTTTCATATATAAATTATTTAATTTGGAGTTACGGTTGAATTTCTATGAATTTTAGAAGTTTTGGACATTTTCTGGAATTTTCTGAATTATTTTAAATCCAGAAAATCATTTAATGCGTCAGCATGACATCACCTTGATGTCATCAGGTCAACAGGGCAGGTTCAGGTCAAACCTGACTAGTGGGGTCCACTGGTCAGTGACTGGGGCTGATTAGTGTCGCTGACATGTGGGCCCAGTCAACAGCCACGTCAGCTTAGTCAAAGCTGACGCGTGGGGCCACTAGGATTAGTTAAAAACTAAACAGAACTAATCTAGGATTAATTAGCAGGTGGGGCCCTGCTGTCAGTGTCACAGGGTTAATTAGCAGGGTCAAATCCCGGGTCAGTGGGGTCAAACCCGCCGGCGACATGACGCTGGCGAGGCCCGAGACGGCGGCGCGAGCCAGAAACGCGCTACAGGGCACGGGCGAGGCTGTGCTTGGGCTCGTTGGAGAGCCCTTGCTGGTGCGCATCGAATGGTGGTGGTGGCCGTGCCTGTGGTGGCCGGTACCGACGACGGCGAGCTCGTGAGCGGCGGCCGGAGTTCGGCCAACGGCGGGTTAGGCGATGCAGGGCGCTAGGGGAGGCGTTGGTGCGTGCTACGTGCTCCTGGTGAGGTGTGGAGCACGATGGTGTGCCCGGCTTCGAGCCACAGTGGCTCTGGCCACGACGGCGACGAGGCACGGCGGCGGCGAGCTTCGGCCGTGGTGGAAGAAGGAGCTAGGGGACGAAAACAGGTGCGGGGAGTGAGGGGAAGAGAAGAGGAGCTCACGGGGAGGCATCAGGGTGGCTCAATGGGCTCGGGGACGCTTCTGCGACGGAGAATTGACGGCGGCGATCTCCGGTGGCCGACGAGGGGAACGGCGATGGTGGCGGCGTTGCAGTGCGTCCGGGACCTCGTGGCTCGGTGGAGGGGAAGAGGGGGCCGAGGCGGAGCCTCTGGGCTAGTCGGGGGGAGCGAGGGAAGGACGGTGGCTGCAGCTATGGCGAATGGCGTCGGCGGCTGCGCTCTGCTTCGGGAGAGGGGGCGAGGGAGGCGAAGCAGGGAGAGAGGGAAGAGGTGCACGGGAGAGTGAGGGGGTCAGGGGGATCGGGACGGCCTGCGGAAGTCGTCCACGCGGCCAGGAGCTCGTCGGCAAGCAGGAGGTGGCCGCGCGGCCGTGCGCGTGCGAGCACGCAGCAGCTTCGGGGCGAGGGGAGGAAGACGACGGAGGGCTGCAGTGGTGGGCTGGGCCGGCTTCTGCTGGGCTGCACAGTAGCGGGCCGCGTGGGTGGGTTGGCTTCTCTGGTGGGCTTCACAAGTGAGGCCAGGTAAGTTACAGGTACTCCCTCCTGCTCTGTTTCTATTTTAATTATTGTTTTCTATTTGTTTCAATCTGTTTTGATTTAGTTCAAACACTAAATCATTTTTGTTTCTTCTGACAATTTTTGCAGGGACTGAAAGGAATAATCTAGAGCCCCTCACAAAATAACAGAATTATTGAAGCATTATATATATTTATAGCATATATTTGCTCCAACTCAAATACAATATGTATTAGTTCAAAGATCCAAAATGACATGGAAAAATGTGCATCATCTCTGGTTACTGTTTCCAGCATTTTCCAAAAATGATGAACATTTTTGAAAGCCACTTGGATTGACTGAAAATATTCTAGGTGAACCTGGTGAATTCCTTTAATGCTAGGGTTTGGACAATCCCCATTTCAACTTCATAAAATTTAAACATGTTGCATGGATGCTAAAGCAAAAACAAACAAGGGCTGATCTGGGGCTGTGACAGCTCACCCCCACTAAACAAAAATCTCGTCCCGAGATTCAAGCGTAGGGTAAGGTGAAGGGGAAACGCAAACTAGTACAATCTTCATGATCCAGGGTGCACTTCAAATGAACGTTGATTTGAACACCATCATTGTCTTGAGGTCTTGCTCTGAGAAATCCTGTCAACATGACATGGAGGGAAGAAGACTCTAGAAGGGTCGATCTCCTCGAGGATCGAACAACTCAGGATTAACTCACGGAATGAGACATAGAACCATCTCTCGAGCTGAGAGACGAAGCATACCTCTAGAGGGATGGAGTGGAGCAGGTGACGAGGTTCACTAGGTAGACAACAATTCCAGACTTAAGAATGTGGCGATCGGTTGTCAACGTAGCGAGGAGTTGAATTGCCATGATACCACGACGAAACATCCTGGAGAAGGGTGATTCGTAGATTATTATCTTAAGTGGCAAAAAGAATTACCTTTGATTCAGAGATCATTGAAACTCTTTAAACCAACCTAAGGCAATTCTCGAGCGATCATTTGGAGGGGGTCGGTAGAATGGCATACTCGGACTTGGATGATGTGGATTACCTTGTTGAAGACAACGCAATGGATGAATTTGCTTATCACCGGAAATGGAAGGGACCCATGGTTGAATGGCACATTGGTGGTGCAAGCTAGGAACAAAATGCAAATGCTGGGAATGATTCTGGTAACTGGGGAAGAACCCAACGATAGGGAGTGGAATTCACTGTCTGAAAAGGTCGTAGCATTGCCGAGGAAACTGAGAGCAAACCCAGTTAGTGCCGATGATAACACCTAGCGCTTGTGCGTGCTCTCAAGAACTTGAGCAATTCCATAATCATCAAGGTTTTACCAACATCCGTGTCAAGGGTCCGGTAACACAACTTACTACCATGATGAATGGTGATGGAGGATGCAGATGCAAAGGAAGATAACACCTTCTCAGATTACACCTTAGCGAAGCCAAGGAACAAAATCTGGATGATCGACCGGGAGACATTTAGCACTCCGCTTTTAATGTTCTCCTTGATGTGATAACATAATCCATTCATAGATATGGTTTGATATCTAGAACATCAAGTAAAAAGGTCGGACTTCGGGAGCACAAGAATCCATAAGGAATAACTACGGAGGTAAATCCTGCGAAATCCTTATGGGGAGGTGGCCAACTTCTTTGATCAAGATACTATAATAATAGGTCTTTCGGCTGGGTGGTGCTGGCCACGACATCCACTTTACCAGCTATCGAGGGACCAATATTATAGTTCTTGGGAAATGTTCCAACCATCATATCTGCCCGCGATTCACATCTGGTTGGTGTCAGGATATTCCAGACTCATCGAGTCTAGGAAGAAAAATAAAAGTTTGCAACACAAATCGATGAAATGACGTTGCGAGATTCTCGGGAAATGAACTATGATAGCAAGCTCCAAAACATGAGCTGGGTCTGCTACAACATGTGAACACGCTGTCCTAGACAAACATTATCACATGGTAGTCTTACAATAAAACACTACCGAGTTCAGGTGGGAACCATCACCGTGGATAACGAAGTCCTTGCATAAGTCATATGATTAGCTCTTATGAAGGAACTTCTTCTCCTTGAACAAATCAATCAGTGGCTTGGTGTGCTCGGGACACATGTGGAATGAAGGTTGCAAGTCTCCGGACCACAGAATACTTCGCACGTGTGCATGACTGATTTGGGATGATTCCAAGGAAACAAAACAATCTTCCTCAAATTCATGGCGGCAACTTGCATCATATGCACATGAATTAGGGAAAGTCACTACTTTCATTCAAACATATGCTTCATGAACGAAACACGAAGAAATGCTTACACAAGTTTCCAACACTAGGTTGATGTTCAACATGATTCATGGGGGGAGACAAAATGCTACTGATGGGCTCAACAGCAACTCATCGGAATTTCCATATCACTGGACTTCCACCATCATGTGAACACGGTGATAGCATTGGTCAGACCAAAGATGTAATGGTGTATGCTCGAGGGATCGACCACGAGTAGGACAACATTACGAGCATCATTGGTACTGATTTGATTTGACGATAGCCCACACTCAAATCAAGGGATAGATAAGACAATAGGTCCAGCAACTGATCACAGGGACCAGTCGATGAAGATATCATCTTCTTTCAACACACACTACACAAGAATATCCCTTTGGAATGAACTAAGTCAGGCAAGCTTTTATCTTCCAACTCTCCAAGTTGTCGCTTAGCTTAACCAACTAGCTCAGGGGTATCCAACACGGATTCTTGGAGAAAGGGTGGTTTACAATAAACCAACTTGATCACGAGCTCAACATAGCGGTCAGGTGACAACCTGGTAGTACTTCCGAGAAGATCTTCGGAAAATCACGAACCACCGTTATGTTACTAAGCTCGAGAACAATCTTGCTTTTGAGGGCAAGACGACATGATCAAATGAGTGAGGACTTGAAATAATTCCTAACTGATTGGTTGAGGAGTGCACCAGAAATAAGGACTATGTAGCACGATCAATCTTAGAATGGTGATTCAATAACCAACATACTAAGAATAAAATTATTATCCTTTAACTACCAAGCAACGAGGTTGCTAGGAGTATTGATTTCACACATCACAATTCATTTGTCGGTATTCCGGTTGCGACAACACGGAACCGAGGGATGAATAATGATGGCGAGAAGTATCACTATGTCAAGAATTCACAAAAGGTGGTGCAATTCTCATGAAATTCCTGTCATAAAGAAGGTAATACTTCAGGGTAGAGCAGACCAGAAGCTGGATTGTAACTTGATCTGCGGAACACAACTACTTTGACCCAATCCTAAATATGGATGAGGTACTGGAGTTTGTTTCTCCTAGTCATTCAGGACGGAATGGCTTGACGGGCCACAAGAGTAATAGGCATCGACAAACGAACGCACGCATACTCTTGACTATCAATTGATAGACGAAGGTCAGTAGACAACTAAAAGGGGACAACTCAAAGGAACATATGATTTTCTGAGTTGTGGATGCATAGACTAGTATGTCGAACCAAGTTCAACATAATTCTTCCGGATAACCCATGCAGAAGGGTTGAGCTAGCAGAGTCACAATATAGCATGGAGAACTCATCGACAGCACTCTTGTTGTCATCTTTTGGTTCAGAAGAACTCCTGCCAAGAATGGTTCATGGTAATTGGAAGAAGGATGTACCACGAACCTCGAGGACTATCGCAAAGGTTACTACTATCCTAAAGGGACTAGCAAACACTATCAACATGAAGTAAGTAGAGTGAATCTCGGGTTCAAGAACCCAGGAATAGAATACCTATTACTAAGTAGCATCACGGGATGCTTTCGAGAATAAAAGCCAGAATCATCACACTGGGATCACAAAACATTGCTAGATTACTAGGTGACTCCCTAAACACCTAGGGCCATAACAGTAACTCCAACATAATGTCAAGGCAATAGAATACCTCAACTCAACAATTAGTGTGATTGAGCTGGCATAAAGGAGCATCGAAACCAGAGGAAAAGCATTTTGCAAATGCATCAGATTATTTAGAAACCTGGAATGACTCGGACAGCATAACGGCTGTAAATGCTCAGAAAGGATTTGAGGCATTCGCAAAAATGGTGGCATAACCACTCAGAAGCACAATATCAAGGTTTCGAGATCAACAATTAACATACGGAAGTAGTAGAAACTGAACTCAAGCTTAAATCCAACAATTTATAAATCTACGGATTAGTAACACGTGATCCTGATAGATAGATGAGAAGACCTAGTTCCTTAACCCCGTAGGAAAGATAAGTTGACTCAGATTAGAAGGGCATGAGGTATAAGGAGTAAAAAGAGCCTTACGTTCCATCCCACAATCAATTCCCTTATATAACTAAAGAATTTCTAGACTCAACTTCGACCAGTTTGGCTTGGTAATCCTACAGGCAGTCAAGCTCTGATACCAACGCTGTCAGGACCCCGACTCAATGCCACATCGATCTAGCATGTAACACCTCATATCACTTTGCGGCCTCACGCACGGTATTCCCACGGGTGTCGCCTTACCTTAGCCCGGGACCGTTTGCGCCTTTTGGCACACGTATATGACAGTGTCGCTAGCATCCATATGATAAGGAGCCCGGGCTGACATGGCTAGTCGTAAACCCAAAGTGGCACAGACTTACAGGGACAGGCATCCATGACCCAGCATCGAACGTGTCGGTCATCAGCGAGTGAATCCAGGCTGTAGCACTGGGCTAGCAGGACTCCGGTGAACCGGGCTGTAGCAGGCTAACAGGACTCTGGTATTCATCGCGTGACATTTCCCGAAGGGACAGACACAGGAACGAAGAAGGACACATGCCGGCCAGCCTAAGTGTTCCGGAGCAGTAGCAAGCTACCATGGCTCGGTGGAAACACTAGGAGACATTTCCCGGTAAGAGAGGCTACTAAAGATAAACAACTAGATGGTCAGATCCCACACATACCAAGCATTTCAATAACATACACACAATATGCTCGATATGTGCAAATACAACATGGCATCACAACATGACTCTACGACTCAAGTATTTATTCAATAGGCTCCGAGGAGCGAGATATTACAAACATGGGTCTCATGACCCAACACTCAGAGCATACAAGTCAAAGCACAAGCGGAAGCTATCATGTCTGAGTACAGACATCTATAAATGAAAAAGGCTGAGAAGCCTGACTATCGATCAGATCCTGCCGAGGGCACAAGATCGTAGCTGAGGTATCAAGCTAAACATCGAAGTCCACGTGGAACTACTAGTGAGACCGAAGTCTCTCTGCAAAAACATAAAATAGGCAAACGTGAGTACAAATGTACCCAGCAAGACTTACATCAGAACTATCTACATATGCATCATTATCAACAAAGGGGGTGGTGGGGTTTAACTGCAGCAAGCTAGCTTTGACTTGGTGGCTATCCTAAACTACGACTGCAATGTAACTCTTTTGAGGTGGCGCACACGAGTCCACATATTCACCATATCAATACACCACTATGGATCCGCTCTCGTTCCCCTACGAGAACGCCATCCATAGCACTCACGCTTATCTTGCGTATTTTAGAGTATCCACTTTCACTTGTCTATGAACTGATATAAGCAACCCAGAAGTCCTTTTCCGCGGACACGGCTATTCGAATAGATGATGTTAACCCTGCAGGGGTGTACTTCTTCACACACGCTCTCACCACTTACCGCCGTTTACACGACATGTACTCGGCAACCTTCAAGCGGAAGCCCAACGTGGGTGTCGGCCACGGCCTACCTAAACACTCGAGTCTCTAGTCCAGGTTTATCGCCTATTCCGGTTCCATCCATGAGGAGATCCGGCCGGAGTTTCGCTCACAGCCCCAAACGATGTGAACAGGGTTCCGTGACACCAAACGGGCGCCCGGTTTACCCGGCCACGTGCCTACCGCATCACAGCCCACCCCTACGGTCAGCGCTGCGCACGGCCTCCAGCATACTACAAACACCAGAAACTACTTGCAACTCCTGGACAGAGGACAAGGGTGATCAAGAAGCCGAGAGGGTCCATTGGTTTCGGGCCCAATGCGTGGTAGTAGCTGAATCATGGATCACAAACACAGAACTCAGTTCCTGAGGACGGCTGCAATGAGACAACCCACCATGTACTCCTACATGGCCTCTCACCGCTACCTTTACCAAATCGTGTTCACACACTTAGCTCACACACAGTAGGACATGTTCACACGCCTCTGATTCATCCTCGATGAATCAGACCTGACTCAACTCTAAGCAGTAGCAGGCATGACAAACAAGCATGAATGAGTAGGCACAACAGGGCTCAAACAACTCCTACTCATGCTAGTGGGTTTCATCTATTTACTGTGGCAATGACAGGTCATGCAAAGGATAAAGGGGTTCAGCTACCGCAGCAAGTAACAGGTGAATCGATGTTGTCCTAATGCAGTAAAAGAGAGCAGGAGCGAGAGAGTGGGATTTTATCGGAATGAACAAGGGGGTTTTGCTTGCCTGGCACTTCTGAAGATAACATCGAGTCTTCATCAGTGTCAACGATCACATCATCAGTATCACGTCTATCGAGAGGGGACAAATACCGGCAACACAGAAGAACACAATCAATGCAATGCACAAAATGATGCATGCTATGAAATAGCAATATGAATGTGTTTTGAGCTAATGCAACTAGCAACAGATTAAATGAAGTTGGTTTGAATACAAGATTCAAATTCAAACTCCTTATGTGATTATTCAAATGCCATTTAATTCTTTTGTCCTAAACAGTAGTGATAAGTTGTTCTAACATGCATGAAAATGGCACAGATGGATTCCTTGAATTTTTCTGATAATTTTTCATATATAAATTATTTAATTTGGAGTTACGGTTGAATTTCTATGAATTTTAGAAGTTTTGGACATTTTCTAGAATTTTCTGAATTATTTTAAATCCAGAAAATCATTTAATGCGTCGGCATGACATCACCTTGACGTCATCAGGTCAACAGGGCAGGTTCAGGTCAAACCTGACTAGTGGGGTCCACTGGTCAGTGACTGGGGCTGATTAGTGTCGCTGACATGTGGGCCCAGTCAACAGCCACGTCAGCTTAGTCAAAGCTGACGCGTGGGGCCACTAGGATTAGTTAAAAACTAAACAGAACTAATCTAGGATTAATTAGCAGGTGGGGCCCTGCTGTCAGTGTCACAGGGTTAATTAGCAGGGTCAAATCCCGGGTCAGTGGGGTCAAACCCGCCGGCGACATGACGCCGGCGAGGCCCGAGACGGCGGCGCGAGCCGGAAACGCGCTACAGGGCACGGGCGAGGCTGTGCTTGGGCTCGTTGGAGAGCCCTTGCTGGTGCGCATCGAATGGTGGTGGTGGCCGTGCCTGTGGTGGCCGGTACCGACGACGGCGAGCTCGTGAGCGGCGGCCGGAGTTCGGCCAACGGCGGGTTAGGCGATGCAGGGCGCTAGGGGAGGCGTTGGTGCGTGTTACGTGCTCCTGGTGAGGTGTGGAGCACGATGGTGTGCCCGGCTTCGAGCCACAGTGGCTCTGGCCACGACGGCGACGAGGCACGGCGGCGGCGAGCTTCGGCCGTGGTGGAAGAAGGAGCTAGGGGACGAAAACAGGTGCGGGGAGTGAGGGGAAGAGAAGAGGAGCTCACGGGGAGGCAGCAGGGTGGCTCAATGGGCTCGGGGATGCTTCTGCGACGGAGAATTGACGGCGGCGATCTCCGGTGGCCGATGAGGGGAACGGCGATGGTGGCGGCGTTGCAGTGCGTCCGGGACCTCGTGGCTCGGTGGAGGGGAAGAGGGGGCCGAGGCGGAGCCTCTGGGCTAGTCGGGGGGAGCGAGGGAAGGGCGGTGGCTGCAGCTACGGCGAACGGCGTCGGCGGCTGCGCTCTGCTTCGGGAGAGGGGGCGAGGGAGGCGAAGCAGGGAGAGAGGGAAGAGGTGCACGGGAGAGTGAGGGGGTCAGGGGGATCGGGACGGCCTGCGGAAGTCGTCCACGCGGCCAGGAGCTCGTCGGCAAGCAGGAGGTGGCCGCGCGGCCGTGCGCGTGCGAGCACGCAGCAGCTTCGAGGCGAGGGGAGGAAGACGACGGAGGGCTGCAGTGGTCGGCTGGGCCGGCTTCTGCTGGGCTGCACAGTAGCGGGCCGCGTGGGTGGGTTGGCTTCTCTGGTGGGCTTCACAAGTGAGGCCAGGTAAGTTACAGGTACTCCCTCCTGCTCTGTTTCTATTTTAATTATTGTTTTCTATTTGTTTCAATCTGTTTTGATTTAGTTCAAACACTAAATCATTTTTGTTTCTTCTGACAATTTTTGCAGGGACTGAAAGGAATAATCTAGAGCCCCTCACAAAATAACAGAATTATTGAAGCATTATATATATTTATAGCATATATTTGCTCCAACTCAAATACAATATGTATTAGTTCAAAGATCCAAAATGACATGGAAAAATGTGCATCATCTCTGGTTACTGTTTCCAGCATTTTCCAAAAATGATGAACATTTTTGAAAGCCACTTGGATTGACTGAAAATATTTTAGGTGAACCTGGTGAATTCCTTTAATGCTAGGGTTTGGACAATCCCCATTTCAACTTCATAAAATTTAAACATGTTGCATGGATGCTAAAGCAAAAACAAACAAGGGCTGATCTGGGGCTGTGACAAAGGGTGGCAATCGGGGTGGTTCTATATTACTGAGCCACGAGACGCCAACTGGGCGTCGGCCCCCGAGTTCCGATCTAGAACCCCTATGCGGCTCACCTCCTGGGAACAGAAGGGCCTGCTATGGGGCGAATCTGCAGAGCTGACCGGACTCATCACCTGCGTCAAAGGCATGAAGGACAAGAACATCAAGCTTGTCAGCGTGATCTAAGTCATGCTCATTCGCCTGATACTGCCGTGCCAAAGGCGGGCATTCAATTTGTGGGAATTTGTCCCGGCCGAACACCGGACGCTCCAGAGGCTCTACGGCATGAAGCATAAGAACGCATGGAAGGCGTTGTTCAAGGCAACCGAGGTACCTCCTCTCATAACCAAGGACCGTAGATCCATGCTGCACGGCTGCCTACCCAGGTAAGTTCTTAGGCCGCCACCGGGTCCGGTTCTTCCTAATGTACTCATGGGGGAATTCCTAAGTGATTGTGTACGTTTGTTTCAGGAGTATGTGGAGATAGCAGAGCGGATCGACAGTCCGGCTCCATTGCCGGAAAGCCCAGCCAGTGATCTTCTGACGAAGATGCTGGTCCCGTTGCCCTACAAGAGGCCGGAGAAGAAGGTCGATAAGAAGGCCCCGGGGACCTGAAAGGGTCTCCAGAGTAAAGCTGTGCAAGCCTCGTCCGAAGATGACGAGGCACACTCCTCCCTCGAAGGGGAAGAAGAAGAAGAAGAAGAGGAGGAGGCCGCCCCGTCCGGAAAGGATGGGGGGCCGGAGAAGGCGAACCAGGGGGCCAGGAGAGGCCTCCGGCGTAAGGCCGTCATACCCTTGCCGTCTGACGACGATGAGGCAGATTCCTCCCACGGAGGCGGGGAGGAACAAGGAGAAACACCACCTCCCCGTGTCGGGTGAGGGAAGAAGAGGAAGGCCACCCCGGTGGGGGAGACTGGGACATCCAAGAAGGGAAAGGCGTCCCTTCCGGACTACTCCGCCACCGTCGCCGATAGCGAGGAAGGGTGGCTGCCCAGGAAGAAGCCCCTTGTGCGGTCGTAAGTATCCGCACTCAATCGTAATTTTTGCTTCATAATTTTGTTTATAATGCCGAACCTGTATGCAGTCCGGCCAGGGCCCATCCGGGAGTATCGTCTTCGGACGGGTCCTTGAGTGAGTCAACAATGAACTCACTCCCGACGGCCACGTCTCCTCGTCCTGGGGACGACACAGAAGTGTTGTCCCGAAGGCTCCCGATGATGACAGAGGTGGCCCTGGAGGCGCCTCAAGGCGGCGTCCCAGGCGTCGGACCCGCGGGGTTCAAGGTCGCCGTGGCTCTCAGCCGAACACTGTTCCGGAGCCTTCAGTGGTTCCGGACTTAGGCGGGCAACCCCTCGTTATGGAGGGAGAGCCGTCTATATCAAGGACTTCCGCTGCGCCCCAGGCGCTGGATTGTCTGCTGGAAGCGCTTCGAGGCGCTTCCCTAGATGAAGAGCACCGTACTCTCATGAGTGCGGGGATTCAGAAGGTTTCGTCCGCCAAGAGCGGACTAACCGAAGCATGCACCAGCCTCCTAACAGGCTTTGAGGTAAGCAGTAAAAATGTGTAAAATCACCACCCTATATGTAGTAGCCCCTGATACTCTGTTTGGTGTTCGGAAAGAAAAACCAAATGGAGGGTCAATTATAATCCGCAGGAATCTAACAATAAGTGTTCAATGTAAATAAACAGGCTGTGTTGCTGGCCGCTACTGCTCGCACGGCCGAGATCGCCGGCCTGACGCAGAATTTAGAGCGGGCACAGGGAGAGCTCGGCCTCGCGAGGAGGCAGCTCAAAGAGAACAAAGGTGAATGATTTCCCTTTCCCATATAATAAATAACAAATAAAATATGATTATGCTAACGACGAGACGTCGTGATGTGGTAACAGAGGCTGCCACCGAAGTGGCATCTCTCAAGAAGGCGCTGTCCGAGGCCGAACACAAAGCGGTCTTGGAACTCAAGGAGCACAAAAAGCAAGAGGCCCGAGTGGGCGAGTGTCACGCCCAATATGCGACCCTATCCAAAAGGAACTCGAAGGTCCCACCAAGGATAGACCCGCATATTGAAACGCTTTTGCAAGGTGGATATCATTACATCAACATTACATAATAGATGGGGATACATACATAAGGCATACAATGCCACACGAATACAACATCACAATACATAAGAGCATCATCCGACTACGGATGAAACACAAATAGAAACTCAAACGACATCCACCCTGCTAGCCCATGCTGCCGACCTGGAACCTATCCCCTGATCGAAGAAGCAGAAGAAGAACTCCAATACAAGCAAACATCGCTCTCGCGTCATGATCATCGCACAACCTGTACCTGCAACTGTTGTTGTAGTAACCTGTGAGCCACGAGGACTCAGCAATCCCATTACCATGGGTATCAAGACTAGCAAAGCTTAACGGGAACGGAAGGGGTAAAGTGGTGAGGCTGCAGCAGCGACTAAGCATATATGGTGGCTAACATACGCAAATAAGAGCGGGAAGAGAGCAAGCAGAACGGTCGTGAAACTAGCAATGATCAAGAAGTGATCCTGAACTCCTACTTACGTCAAACATAACCCAGAAACCGTGTTCACTTCCCGGACTCCGCCAAAAAGAGACCATCACAGCTACACACGCGGTTGATGCGTTTTAATTCGGATCTGGTGTCAAGTTATCTACAACCGGACATTAACAAATTACCATCTGCCTATAACCGCAGGCACGACTTTCGAAAGATTATACCCTACAGGGGTGTCCCAACTTAGCCCATGATAAGCTCTCGCGATCAATGAAGGATATACCTTCTCCCAGGAAGACCCGATCAGACTCGGAATCCCGGTTTACAAGACATTTCGACAATGGTAAAACAAGACCAGCAAAGCCACCCGATGCGCCGACAATCCCGATAGGAGCTGCACATATCTCGTTCTCAGGGCAACACCGGATAAGTCAAGCTACGAGTAAAACCAGCCCTCGAGTTGCCCCGAGGTGGCCCCGCAGGCTGCTCGGTTCGGACCAACACTTAGACAAGCACTGGCCTGGGGGGGCTAAAATAAAGATGACCCTCGGGTTGGCCGACCCAAGGGAAAGGGATAGGTGGTGGTGAGGAAAATGGTAAAACCAACGTTGGGCCTTGCTGGAGGAGTTTTATTCAAAGCGAACTGTCAAGGGGGTCCCATAAATCACCTGACCGCGTAAGGAACGCAAACTCCGGGAACATAACACCGGTATGACGGAAACTAGGGCGGCAAGAGTGGAACAAAACACCAGGCAAAAGGCCGAGTCTTACACCCTTTACCAAGTACATAGATGCATTAATAATATAAGAGATATTGTGATATCCCAACCAAAATCCTGTCCACCATGGAGCAATCTTCAACTTCACCTGCAACTAACAACGCTATAAGAGGGGCTGAGCAAAGCGGTAACATAGCCAAGCAACGGTTTGCATAGGAAAGGTATCAAAGGTTAGAGGTTCATGGCAATATGGGAGGCTTGATGAGCAAAAGATAGGTAACGCAGCTTAGCGATAGAACGAAGCAACTAGCATAGCAATGATAGTAGTGAGATCCAGGGTAGCGGTCATCTTGCCTGAAATCCCGCAAGGAAGAAGAACGAGTCCATGAAGAAGATGAAGCCACGAAGACGGACCAAGCGTAGATGAACGAATCCTCACGATCGCAACGAAACAGGAACTATCGAGAAGAAGCACACAACAAGGTAAACACACCACACATGATCAAGACATGATGCACAAACAAGCATGATGCATGACAAGCCTACATGAAGCTACTCATGGCAAGGGATGATGCAAACAAGAGCAACACATCAAGGCAAGTTTAAATGAGGCCGGGAACAACATATAACAATTCCGGTAAGTCCTCATATGCAAATTTCGAAGTTGGTCCAGATCTGAATAAACCTTATGTTCAAGTTGTTAAACAGCAAGTTAAGATGCACCAATATGATCTACACGAGATTCTAGTCAAGTTACATATAAAGTTCATTTAGTTCGGAGCTACGGCCTAGAAGATATGAGCAAAACAAGTTAAACATGGCATTGATGCAAAATGCATTCAAACATCAAGCAAACACACCAAAACAAGGATGCAACATGATAATATGAAACTACATGCAAAATTAAACAAGTTTCATATAGAGCACACTCAAAACGGAGCAACGGTTCAACACACACCCACTATACAAGTTATAGCAACAATCCGTCCAAAACAGCAACTAGGCATATTGCAAGCATCAAAACAACATGCTACAGGACCTCAACAAGAAAACAAAAGGCATGGGCATGATGTACAGGTAAAGCATAACAAAACATGAACACCGAGCTAACTCTAGAAATCACTAGAACATGCTCAAACACACATGGCAAGATTACTCCATAATTACAAACAAGGGCATGAATGGATAGACAATAACCATATGTTCAAAACACCCTTACTGAAGTATCTTAAAATATGCATGGATCTCTCTGTAGCATCAAGTTTACATGGCATCAAAATAACATCAGAACAGGGACTAAAATCAGTAACATCACGATGCCTAGTTTGCATGCTTGTGCTAGTCACCACATTGATCACAAAAATACATGGTAAGCAACTCTGTAAAGAAGACATAGCATAGATCAAAACACATGAAGACATCAACCTCATAGGGTGCACACATCAATCATGGCAAAAATGACAAAAGAGCTCGTTCTGTTAACAGACAGCAGAAAACATCATGAAGCACTCTTACAACGATGATTCAGGCATCAAGATGAGCTCAAATGAACATGGTGCAATGGAATGAAATGATGTACTCGTTGAGACGAACAATTTGACATATTACACGCATAAAACGGAGCTACGGATGCAGAGATACGATGCGATGAACATGGCATGATAATGTCAAAAATCTGGGACAGGGATTTCGGGGGTCAACCTTCGTTTTGGATCTCAGATCCAGATCCGGGCATGGAGCTCGAGGATCGCCGGAGTGGATGCGGTGGCCGGGCAGGGAAGGTCGCCGGAGGAGAAGGGGCCGACGGGGTCGAAGGAGGAGGCCGGGGGCGGCGCCGGTGCGCCGGACGGCGGAGGAGCGGGGCGGCGCCGGCTCGGAGTCGCGATGGCGGCGGGTGAAGGCGGCTCAGCCGGGCGGAGGGCATAGGAGTGCCGGATCGCAAAACGGACAACGGGGAAAATGCTCGGATGCATGAGACGAACACGTATGCAAAATGAAATGCACATGATGACATGACAAAATGCAACATGCAAGCAAATGACATGGCAACGACGACGAATAACTGGCAGACACCTGGCGCATCGAATCCGAGGCGTTACAGCGAGGCACAAGAAGAGCTCCAGGAGCTCGGAAAGAAGCTCGAGTCTGTGGAGCGGGAGCTTAAAGAAAAAAAAGCCGAGCTTGCGAAGGCCATTACAAATACAAAAGACGCCAAGGCCGAAGCCGAGAGGGCTCAGCGAGAGATCCAGGAGGCCAAGAAAATAGCGGCGGGTAAGAAATTTTTTATGCAAAGCAAACATGTGAAGGAGGCATTTCTTTTACTTACTCGAATTTGGAGCTCTCGAGGGGCATTCGCAGACCTGGCATGCAGCGTATCAGATGCCGCGGAGTTCTATCGTGCCCAGGAGGGGAGCTCAACGAAGAAGTTGTTCTGGTCCCAGTATACTGGGGCTGAACACGCAATGCCTCTGAGTGATCAACTGAAGCAGTTGGTCGAACCCCACAAGGCGGCCGAAGTGGCTATGAAGGATCTCATAGTCTGGATATGGCCTGGCGAGCTTCTGCCCACCAGCTACTTCGGCCTGATCAAGCGGATGGTGGATTCCTGTCCGCGACTGGAAGTCATCAAGCGATCCGTTTGTATTGAGGGTGCCCGCCGGGCCCTTGCCCGCGCCAAGGTGCATTGGGGCAAGCTGGATGCGGAGAAGCTTGTGAAGGACGGGACGCCGGAGGGCAAGCCGCATCACGTCCCCGAGAAGTATTATGATGGCGTCATGAAGGGTGCTTGCCTCGTGGCTGATGAATGTACCAAAGACATAATTTTTGAATGAAGTCACTTCTGTCATGTTTGTAATATAAAGACGAAGTTACTTGCGCTATGTAGCACTGTTGTGATTTAAAATATTACCTTCTGTGCGGCTGTTTATCAAATTCTGAAAGTAGGCCAGTCGTCGGCTTCCGCCCCCGTGTAACTAGTACTGGGGTGTTCATGGAAAACCTGGACACTCTTTATCCAAATGTTTGGTCCCTTAAGGAGGTGTCCAGCGCAGCGAACCAGGCAATCGGACTATACAGCTTTATAAACTTCACTTAGCCATAGAAGTATATGATTTTAAATTTTGGCGAAGCCCCTAGAGTCCGGAAGGCCGAATTGGGGTGCTATACACGCCTATATCGGACAAAGCCGAATTAACGCCTAAAGCGGAAAAAATCTTTAAGGATTTTAAGACCTCTCGAACAACGACTAGTCTCTCGCCACATCATGTCGGACAGTTTTGTGCTTTCTCTACTGAGGTGCTCGTCCGGCAGAACTAGGACACAATCGCAGTAGTTCTCCCTGCGGTATCTTAGCCGAATTAACGGAACGTAAGGCACCAAAGCAAGGGAGCCGGGCTATCCCAACCGTAACCTAGACATGATTCGGAGCTGATGCATATAATGCTATAAGTTCAGGGTGCCGCACTGTTGAAAGTGTTCGGACTTGACTTGCCATATTATAGGGTACCATAAGGAGCCCCTGGCAAACTACACGTACCAAAGTGTACGGACGCAAAATTAAATAGACATTTATAAAAAATGCTCAAGTAAAAATAAGTAAGCTGACACTATATGTGGTCTCCCGTTGATGAATAATACGTTTAAGCGTATGTTTACAATGTGTGCATTAAGCAAAGACAAATTAGGATGATTTGACATATCCTATCCAGGGGCAGGCTACGTACAGATAGATAAAGCGGGAAAAATGACCGTAAATAGATTCCACCTGGGTGTTTCCTGTTATGCCTAAAGCCTGTTGCCTCCTGGGTTTCCTCTCCTATGTAAGTCCGACAATCCGGATATGCTGGAGAGGCTACACTAAAGCAATGTCCTTAAAGGTGAATGGAAAGGTTATGAAGTGATACCATACTGTTGACTGAGCCCTTGATACGCCTCCGCCTGTGCCCATGGTATTTTGAGTGTGTAATTGTGTACGTGTGGCACGAATGCTGCTTTGATGGGATTCGAGCGGAGGCCGGACTGCTAGGCCTGCTCTTGTCGTGCCTGCTGATCTTGCTGCGGGGTGTTTCGCCTTCACTTGACGGGGCTTGAAAATGTCGTTGCCGGATTGGTGGTTTGCCGGAGGAGGCCGCATTGTACTGTTGCCGCAAGGGCCGCAGTATGTTCTTCTGTACGGAGAGAGCGGTCCATGTTCTCGTTGACTGTTATGACCCCACGCGGGCCTGACATCTTGAGCTTGAGGTATGCATAGTGTGGTACCACATTGAATCTAGCAAATGCGGTTCGTCCGAGCAGGGCATGGTAACCACTGCGGAAAGGGACGATATCGAAGATTAGCTCTTTGCTTCGGAAATTATCCGGAGATCCGAAGACCACTTCCAATGTTATAGAGCCCGTGCAACAGGCTTCTACTCCAGGAATGACACCTTTAAAGGTGGTTTTGGTGGGCTTGATCCTTGAAGGATCGATGCCCATCTTCCGCACTGTGTCCTGATAAAGCAGGTTTAGGCTGCTGCCTCCGTCCATAAGGACTCTTGTGAGGTGAAATCCGTCTATAATTGGGTCTAAAACCAATGCGGCTGAGCCGCCGTGACGGATGCTAGTAGGATGATCCCTACGATCAAAGGTGATCGGGCAAGCTGACCATGGGTTTAATTTGGGGACGGCCGGCTCCATCGCATATACGTCCCGTAGTGCTCGCTTCCGTTCCCGCTTGGGGATGTGGGCGGTGTAGATCATGTTGACCGTTTTCACCTGGGGGGGGGGGATTTCTTCTAGCCCCCCATGTTTGGACGCCGGGGCTCATCGTCATCGTCGCTGTGTAGCCTCTTGTCCTTGTTTTTGGCGTTTATTTTGCCGGCCTGTTTAAAGACCCATCAGTCTCTGTTGGTGTGGTTGGCTGGCTTGTCTAGGGTGCCATGAATTTGGCACGAGCGCTCCAGTATACGGTTCTGACTGGACGGTCCTTGATTGTTGCGCTTGAATGGCTTCTTCCGCTGACCGGATTTCGATCCGCTGAATCCGGCATTGACCACCGTATCCTTGGTGCTGTCGCCATTGTTCCGTCGCTTGTGTCTGTTGCACCGTGGCTTGCCATTATTGTCCCGGACATCTGAAGTTCCAGAATGTGGCGTAGTACTACTGCGAGCCAACCAGCTATCTTCGCCCATGCAAAAGCGGGTCATTAGTGTCGTAAGAGCTACCATGGACTTGGGTTTCTCCTGGTCGAGGTGTCTGGCGAGACACTCGTCACGGATATTATGCTTGAAAGCCGCCAGGGCTTCGGCGTCCAAACAGTCGACTATTTGGTTCTTTTTAGTTAGGAACCGGGTCAAGAATTTCCTGGCTGATTCTTCGGGCTATTGAGTTATGTGGCTCAAGTCATCGGCATCCGGAGGTCGCATATATGTGCCCTGGAAGTTGTCAAGGAATGGGTGTTCCAGGTTTTCCCAGCTGCCAATGGAATTTGCAGGCAGGCTGTTTAGCCAGTGCCGGGCAGGTCCTTTGAGCTTAAGGGGAAGATACTTGATGGCATGTAGATCATCTCCGCGTGCCATGTGAATGTGGAGGAGGAAATCCTCGATCCATACCGCGGGGTATGTGGCGCCATCATATGATTCGATGTTTACGGGTTTAAACCCTTCTGGGAATTCATGATCCATCACTTCATCAGTGAAGCATAGGGGGTGTGCGGCGCCTCTGTGTCGGGCTATGTCACGGCGCAGTCCGGCTGCGTCTGACTGGTTGTATTCGGCCCGGCCGGATTTGCTGTTAGTGTATCCGGTATGACGGTCATCGTCATGTGCTTTGGCGCGCCTCCGTGATTCATAGATCGATCTTGGTTGTCCTACGGCGTTATCCAATTTATCGCGCAGGTCCTGAGTGTTGCCCCGGGCCATAGTAAACCGGCGTGGGGGTATATGCTGGTATTTCGGCTGATATGCCGTTTTGTCCCGACCTCGAGGCGGTCGGTCAGCCGTGGGGCGCTCGAGTACGTATTCCTCGGTTTCCAGGACTTCTGTCCATCTGTCTGTGAGCAGATCTTGATCAGCTTGGAGCTGTTGCTGCTTCTTCTTCAGGCTTCTCGCAGTGGCAATAAGCCGGCACTTGAAGCTCTCTTGCTCTGCGTGGTCTTCGGGTACGCCGAACTTGTCGTCGCCGAGGCTAATCTCGTCTTTGGAGAGGGGCATGTAGTTGTCCTCCTCCGGATACCCGTCCGTCGCCTGTTCGTCTGGGCTGCCATGCCCGTTTTCCTGTTCGGCCTGCTCAAAGGCGTGCTATTCGGGGTTGTATTCATCATCAGCACCGTCCGAATTATTATCGTCTCCAGCGCCGGTATTGCCTTGGCGGGGCTTGGAGCGGCGTTGGCGACGCCCATGCTTTGCTTTCTTTTTGGAGGGGTTATCCTCCGTTGCCTCCTCGCCATTCATTTCTTTCGGAGTGTCCACCATATATATATATATATATATATATATATATATATATATATATATATATATATATATATATATATATATATATATATCATATGAAGAGGTGGCTGTCCACCGCCCTGTGAGCGGTGGCTCCTGAGTATCTCCTGCATCATCGTCCATACCGTCGATGTCTTCAAAGTCAAAGTCGAGCATGCCGGTTAAATCATCGATCGTGGCGACAAAGTGGGTGGTTGGTGGGCAGCGAATTCCTTCGTCGCCCGCTTCCCACTCTAGTCGTACATAGTTCGGCCCAGAGTCTCCTGACAAAGAGAGAGACTTCAATGAGTTCGGCATGTCGCCAAAGGGTGAGTGCTGAAAGATGTCCGCAGCGGTAAAATCCATTACCGGAGCCCAACTTGACTCGGCTGGCTCGAGAGTGAGCGGACCAGGACCAACAGCCGGATATGAGTCCGGGGGTACGGGGTTACAGGCCACCACAGAGGTGTGACCCGTGTTCGGCTCCACCGCAGATAAGTGTGCGGCCTACTGTGTGGGGTCTAACCCTCCGTCCATAGGCACCGCAACCTGTCCTGGATTTAGATCCAAGGCTGCTTTGGGGATAATGTCCTGGACAATGTCCGACAGCAGGTCTAGGCCGTGCTCGTCGTGGCTGTCCGGCACTTCTGGCGCAGGCTCGAATCCGGCGAAGATCAAGTCTCCGCGGATATCTACCGTGTAGTTCAAGTTTCCGAACCTGATCTGGTGGCCAGGGGCAAAGCTGTTGATCTTCTCCAACTGGCCAAGCGAATTGGCCCGCAGTGCAAAGCCGCCGAACACAAAGATCTGTCCAGGGAGAAAAGTCTCACCCTGGACTGTGTTGTTGATGATTGAAGACGCCATCAAGCCTCGAAGCGACTACACAGAGGAACTCTCAATGAAAGCACCAATGTCGGTGTCAAAACCGGCGGATCTCAGGTAGGGGGTCCCGATCTGTGCGTCTTAGGCTGATGGTAACAGGAAGCAAGGGACACAATGTTTACCCAGGTTCGGGCTCTCTCGATGGAGGTAAAACCCTACTTCCTGCTTGATTAATATTGAAGATGTGTGGAATACAAGAGTAGATCTACCACGAGATCATAGGGGCTAAACCCTAAGAGCTAGCCTATGATGGTATGATTGTAATTGTGATCGGCCTTCTAAGGACCATCCTCTCCGGTTTATATAGACACTGGAGAGCTAGGGTTTACATGGAGTCGGTTACAAGGAAGGAAACATAATGTCCGGATTGCTAAGCTTGTCTTCCACGCAAAGGAGAGTCCCATCCGGACATGAGCCAAAGTCTTGAGTCTTGTATCTTGACGCTTCTATAGTCCGGATGATGAATATAGTCCGGCGGTCCGGATACCCCCTTATCCAGGACTCCCTCAACGAGCTACTAGCCGGACTGCACAAAATAGATCCTGGTTATTTTCTCAGAGGAAAAAACAATAACTTCTTGTTTATCATTATCTTACAGCTCGGCGGAGGGCTGGCCCGTTTGCAGGCACGATGCGGCGAGAATGCCCTTCGGGGCAGGGCCCCCGGGAAGCTTTGTTCCCTTGCTTAGGCACCTCCATCTCCAAATCTTCGGAGGCAGCCCTCTTTTTACCGTGAGGGGAGGAAACCATAGATTCACCTCCCCTACCGTCCTCCTCCGTGGAAACATTAATTCCTCCGGTTCAGATGCACAATGTGTGAAGCTCACTCTTGGCTTCTCCACTCCTCCCTTCATCTTTCTCCGATGGCACTTGTCTTAGCGCCTGCTCAAGCATCCCGGCTATTGTCGGACCGAGCGAGCCTTTGGGAAGCGGGGCCGGACACCTGATTCTCTCCGCCTTACTAAGCCAATCCTGGTCGCGGACAGTTTTTCAGAACAATGCTATGACAAATATAAACGAAGTGTTCGGTCATAGGTTTACTTACTTGGGTATCTGGGCGATTGCAGCTCAGGCCCGCATCCTCGATGGTGTACGGACGCTTTATTCATGGCCCGAAGAACAACTTATACATTCCTTCAAGCGTCATGCCGAAGAAGTGCTGAATGGTTTGTGGGCCTTCTGGATTGAACTCCCACATCCGGAGAGATCGATGTTTACACGGCAGGACCCGCCGAACTAGCATTACCTGGATTATTTTGACAAGACTAATATCCCTCTCAAGGAGCTCCTGAATTCGGCTCTGCAACGTTGGTACATTGTTTGCAAACCCCTAGTCCAGTCCTACATTGGCCCACGACGCCAGTTGAGGCGGAGGGCCCGAGCGGAAGGCGGGGGCGGCCGCCCACTTCGTGCCCCGGGGAGCTGTGATGTAAAACCACCTCCATTGCCACAGATCGGACACCTCCGGGAAAGAACCTTCCGGCCATGGGACATCGGTGTTTCTGCTTATCGCGGCGCCCCCGCACTCTGCGTGTCGCCCCTCAATCATCTTCGGCTTCACATTGAAGGTCTTGAGCCATAGGCCGAAGTGGGGGGTGATGTAGGAAGGCTTCGCACACGACGATAAATGATGAGATGTGGAGGATGGAATCCGGAGCTAGATCGTGAAAATCTAGCCCGTAATAGAACATGAGCCCCCTCACAAAGGGATCAAGAGTAAAGACCAAGCCCCGGAGGAAGTGGGAAACAAATACTACACTCTCGTTGGGTTCGGGAGTGGGGATGATCTGCTCGGGGGCAGGAAGCCTATGCTTGACATCAGCGGTCAGGTATCTGGCCTCCCTGAGCTTCGCAATGTCCTCCTCTGTGACAGAGGAGGCCATTCATCGACCTTGAAGGTTGGATCCGTACATGGTTGAAGATCCGAAGTACCTAAGCTTGAGCTTCGGGTGTTGGAACTCGAGGGGCGGAAAGGCGCAAGCATGGTAAGAAAGGGATAGGCCTTGATCCCTCTATAAAGAGGGGAGAATATCAAGAGTCCCCAACGTGGACGTTCGGGACTTGCCTAAAAACACGGAGTCACGCCAACAAGCGTGGTGGGATTACCCATACCCGTATTGATGAGAATCCCACGATAATAGGGACACGATCTCTGCTTCGACAAGATGTGCCAAAGGAACCGCCTCGCAATATGTGCGGTATCTGGTTGTGAAAAAATGGCTCGAATAAAAGCTGGGCCGTGGCGTGTTGCCACGCTACAAAGAGCTGTCAACAGATTACATTCGTGGATTATTTTTCTCTCTACGGCGGTATGTGAAATTTGTCTTGCAGAGCCGGACACAGTCCTTGTGTTCGGAATTTATCTTGGAGTATTCGGAGATGGAACCCGCCTTGCAATGCCGAAGACAATCTGCACGCCGGAGTCATCGCCATTGAAGCCTGGTTTAGGGGCTACTGAGGGAGTCCTGGATAAGGGGGTATCCGGACAGCCGGACTATATACTTTGGTCGGACTGTTGGACTATGAAGATACAAGATTGAAGACTTCATCCCGTGTCCGGATGGGACTCTCCTTGGCGTGGAAGGCAAGCTTGGTGATTCGGGTGATAGATCTCCTTCTCTGTAACCGACTCTGTGTAACCCTAGCCCCCTCCGGTGTCTATATAGACCGGAGCGTTTAGTCCGTAGGACACACCAACAATCATACCATAGGCTAGCTTCTAGGGTTTAGCCTCTCTGATCTCGTGGTAGATCAACTCTTGTAATACTAATATCATCAAGATCAATCAAGCAGGAAGTAGGGTATTACCTCCATCGAGAGGGCCCGAACCTTTGTAAACATCGTGTCCCCAGTCTCCTATTACCATTAGCCTTAGACGCACGGTTCAGGACCCCCTACCCGAGATCTCCCGATTTTGACACCGACAATGGGATAGCCAAGGTTGCTTCTTCATGGACCCTTCATGGGTGGAGCCCTCCGTGGACTCGCATATCCGTTACCCTTTGTGGGTTGAAGTCTCCATCAACATGGACGTACAATAGCACCACCTATCGGAACCACGCCAAAAATCTCCGTGTCTCCATTGCATTTGCACTCTACAAACCCTTCCCTTTACCTACATATGCAATGTTTTACTTTCCGCTGCTATATCTTAGAATTGCATGTGTAGGTTGATTGCTTGACTTGTGCTAGTTGCTAAAATCTGCCCACAACTACAATTGGGAAAATGTTAGATTTTTATTTGGTCAACTAGTCTAATCTCCCCCCTCTAGACATACTTTCGATCCTATTAGTGGTATCAAAGCTTTGGTCTCAATTTGCCTTGATTTCCATAGCTTTGGTGATCATAGCATTGGTTTCACAACCTAGGAGAGTATGACGTCTAGCGAGGGAAATTACCACCGTAGAGGTCCTTACTTTGATGCTGCAAATTTTGCTAGTTGGAAGTTGTCGTGGGTGAACACGATCACCTACGGGGCCATAAGCTCCTTTGTGGTTCGACAAGGGGAGTTCACGTTGCACAAAGAGCGGATGCCATGAGCCAGCACGACAACGATGACAATGGTGATTTTTACCCAGGTTTGGGCTGCCATGAGGCGTAAAACCCTACTCTTGCTTTTGGTGGATTGGATGTGGACAATGAAACAACACATAACACTCCAACCCGGCATGGGTGGCCTATGGGGAGCAACTACGCGCGTACAAGTGCGGGAGGGTCTGAATCCTCCTCTAGTTTGCCTTGGACCTCCTTTTATATCTCAAGGGCCTCAATGGCAAAACAATCATTATCTTGTGATTAGATAGCGCATTAAATGCACTGCTAGTTGTCATGCTGAGGGTGAAGCCCGACAAGCCTGTCGTGCCGCTTAATCAACTTCTGCTTATCTATTCGACACACCTCTAGACGGGTGTCAAATGAGTGTAACTTGTCTTATAATGGGCTACCATGTGCTTAGTGGAAGCCACTTAATCATCTAGAGGCTCGACACCACATTGATAAGTGACTTGTGTCATTGTGCGGTGGAGCGGTGGTGCCCTTGCGGGGGTTTTGGGTCTTGGCGACCCCGGTAGGCCTGCTGGCGTTATCCTGAATTTTCTTCTGGGGCAGTCTCGACCTAGTCGAGTTCTCTTGCTCAGCAAGGGAGGCTTTCCCAAGCTGATACCTTATTGCCTTGTTCTTCTTAATGTGCTACTTGATCTCATGAAGAGCGGCTTCTTTAGCTTGTCCATGCTTTGCATGTTGGCGTAGCCATTCCTTCATCAAGCCTTGGCTGCCGGGGCGGAGGCTCTTCATCCATGCACAAGTCAGGGGGAATGAACACCCCTGTTTCTGTACCCCAACAGAAGCCCCCAGGCCTGAGCCAAGCGTGTCACTTGGCACATTGGGTTAGGCCCCAAACAGTACACATACACGTGTTGAAGAAATGATACACATGCAGTTATTGTTGTGATGACTATTCAATCCAATGTCCACTTCGCGCAATTACAGTAGGTTGTGGGGTCATGGAATAGTAGCAGTTAATGGGTAGTGCGCCTGCAAAAATGGTAACTTTCCGAGGAAAGATATCAAAGAGCCAGGCCCCTCGCATGTTCCCAATAAAAAGGCAATGTGAAGGGGCACTGCTCATTCGTATCTGTCTCTTCTCCCTCAAGCCAAGCAACCACCTCCACCGGCAACATCCGCCCCCAAAGCTCTGCTAGAACTTTTGCTCCTACTTGGCGTGCCAAAGATGTCGTGGGTGAACAGGCCATAAGCCCCTTTGTGGTTCGGCAAGGGGCAGTTCACGTTGCACCAAGAGAGGAGGCCATGAGACAGTATGACGACGATGACGACCGTGATTTTTACGCAGGTTCAGGCCGCTGTGAGGCATAAAACCTTACTCGTGCTTTTCGTGGATTGAATATGGGCAATGAAACAACACACAACACTCCAACCCGACAAGGGTGGCCTAGGGGGAGCAACTACGTGCGTACAAGTGCGGGAGGGTCCGAATCCCCCTCTAGTTTGCCTTGGACCTCCTTTTATAGCTCAATGGGTAACCACAGTGGCAAAATAGTCATTATCTTGTGATTAGATAGCTAAGAGTGCTATCATACCTAACTCTTGTAGTTAGGACAAAGTGCATTAAATGCACTGCTAGGTGTCATGCTGAGGGTGAAGCCCAAAAAGCCTGCCGTGCCACTTAATCATCTTCTGCTTATCTATTCAACACGCGTCTGGACGAGTGTCAAATGAGTGTAGCTTGTCTTCTAACGGGCTGCCACACGCTTAGTGGAAGCCACTTAATCATCTGGAGGCTCGACACCGCATTGATAAGTGACTTGTGTCGCTGTGCGGTGGAGCGGTGGGCCTTGGCGGGGGTTTGGGGTCTTGACGACCCCGGCAGGCCTGCCGGGGTTATCCTGGATTTGCTTCTGGGGCAGTCCCAGACTAGCCGAGTTCTCCTGCTCGGCAAGGGAGGCTGTCCCAAGGTGATACCTTATTGCCTTGTTCTTCTTAATACACTCCTTGATCTCACAAAGATTGGCTTCTCTGGCTTGTCCGTGCTTTGCATGTTGGTGTATCCATACCTTCACCAAGCCTTGGCTGCTGGGGCGGAGGCTCTTCGTCCATGCACAAGTTAGGGGGGATAAACACCCCTGTTTATACCCCGACAAAAGCCCTCGGGCCTGAGCCAAGCTTGTCGCTGGGCACATTGGGTTAGGCCCCAAACAGTGCACAGACGCGTGTCAAAGAAATGCTGCACATGCAGTTGTTGTTGTGATGACTAGTCAATCCAACATCCACTCCGTGCAATTACCGCAGGTCGTGGGGTTGTAGAATAGTAGCAGTTAATGGGTAGTGTGCCTGCAAAAACAGTAACCTTCCGAGGAAAAATATCAAAGAGCCAGGCCTTGTGCCTGTTCCAAATAAAAAGGCAACGCGAAGGGGCGTTGCTCATTCGTTTCTGTCTCTTCTCCCTCAAGCCAAGCAACCGCCTCCACCGCCAACATCCGCCCCAAAGCTCTGCTAGATCTATCGCCCCCACCTAGTGCGCCAAAGACGTCGTGGGTGAACACGATCACCTATGGGGCCATAAGCTTGTTTGTGGTTCGGCAAGGGGGAGTTCACATTGCACAAAGAGCGGAGGCCATGAGGCAGCACGACGACGATGGCAACGACGGTTTTTACCCAGGTTCGGGCCATCGTGAGGCGTAAAATCCTACTCGTGCTTTGTGTGGATTGAATGTGGGCAATGAAACAACACGCAATGCTCCAACCTGGCTAGGGTAGCATAGCGGGAGCAACTACACGCGTACAAGTGCCAGAGGGTCTGAATCCCCCTCTAGTTTGCCTTGGATCTCCTTTTATAGCTCAATGGGTAACCACAATGGCAAAACAGTCATTATCTTGTGATTGGATAGCTAACAGTGCTATCATACCTAACTCTTGCAGTCAGTACAAAGCGCATTAAATGCACTGCTAGGTGTCATGCTAAGGGTGAATCCCGACAAGCATGCCATGCCACTTAATCATGTTCTTCTTATCTACTCGACACACCTCTGGACGAGTGTCAAATGAGTGTAACTTGTCTTCTAATGGGCTGTCACGTGCTTAGTGGAAGCCACTTAATCATCTGAAGGCTCGATACCGCATTGATAAGTGACTTGTGTCGCTATGCGGTGGAGCGGTGGGCCTTGGCGGGGTTTTTGGGTCTTGGTGACCCCGGCAGGCCTGCCGGGGTTATCCTAGATTTGCTTCAGGGGCAGTCCCGGCCTAGACAAGTTCTCCTGCTTAGCAAAGAATTCAACCAAATCAACCGCCTTGAGAATGCTAAGGAAATTTGGGATACTTTGGTTGATATGCACAGAGGTACCGAGTCCATCAAGGAATCCAAATTGGATGTTCTTCAAAGTCAGCTTGACAAGTTCAAGATGAAGGATGGTGAAGGAGTCACTAAAATGTACTCTAGGCTTGCTCTCATCAGAAATGAGATTGTCGACTTAGGAAGTGAAGAGATGACCAACAAATTCATCATCAATAAAATCCTAAGAGCCTTCGATGGAAAATACGACACCGTGTCCACTTTGATCCAAATGATGCCCAACTACAAAGATCTCAAGCTTACAAAAGTCATCAGTAGAATTGTTGCTCATGAGATGTCACTTAAGGATAAAGAAGAGCTCCACAACATGTCAAGTTGTGCTTACAAAGCTTCAAGTGATGCTCCTACAACATCAAGTGAGAAGCAAGTCTCCAATGAAGAATTGAGCTTAATGGTGAAGAACTTCAACAAATTGTACAAGAATATAAGCAAAGATAGAAGCTCCAAGTCAAGGTCCTACAATTACAAAAGATCTTCTAGTCATGATCATAATTGCTACAATTGTGGAAGACCCAGACACTACTCCAATGAGTGTACGACTCCCTACAAGAAAATAGAAGACTCATCAAAAAGGAGGAGTAAAAGAGATGAATCACCTCCAAGAGAGAGAAGGAGTAGAGATGATCATTATGAATGAAGAACCTGTCGTAGAAACAAGGATCCAGAAAGGAAAGACAAGTCATCAAAGAGCTACACAAGACAAAGACATCAAGCTCATATTGGTGAATGTGTATCCGGTTTCGACTTCGATAACTACTCTGAGAGAAGCTATTACTCCGACTTTGACTATACTCAAGATGAAGGTGTTGCTGGTCTTGCACTTGTGTCATCCAACTCCTACGACATATTTGACTCGCCAAATGAAGGAATTGGAAGATGCTTCATGGCTAAAAGCCCTAAGGTATCACACCCCGAGCATGTTGATTACAATAGTGATGAACATTATTTGCTAGGTGATGATGATTTACTTGTTGACAAAACTAGTGATGAGAACTATGATGAACGTGCTAGTAATCATGCTAATCAAGATGAAATGAATGACAATGATAAGAAGGAGATTGAGCATCTAACTAAACAACTAAACACTCTTAAGTTAGCTCATGAAACAACTCTAGAGGATCATAGAGAGCTCCTAAGGACTCATGAGAACCTACGCTTCGAGAAGCTAAATTTTGAGCAAGAACATGCACTACAAAAAAAAGACACATCCATGACATTTTGGGCCGAACGAATTTTTTTCTGTCATACTTATGACACTTCTATGACGATAATTGTGACAAAACCCGGTATCATCGTAGATGTGGTGGGATCCTACTTCTATGACAAAAAATCATGACAAAAAATGGGCTTTTCGTCCTGGGCGTGCCGGAGACGCAGTTGCATGACATTCTTTGGGCCGTCCATGACGGAAAAAACCATGGTAGAAGCGAGGGCGAGGAAAATTTTGGGGAGTTCTAGTTACGGTGGGTGGTCGGGGGCCGAGTGATGCGCGTTTCTCTCGTACCGTACACACGTGTGTGCGAGGCGTTGGGCTCTAACTGAACCCGAGCGAGGCATCGCCTAACTGAACCCATGCGATTGCACTGCAGGCTACGCGTTACTGAACCCGAGCGATTGATAGATGGCTGTTAACTGAACCCGATCGAGCGGTTCCTTCGCTACCGCTGCTAACTAAAGCCGATCG
>NC_041385.1:189158765-189205743 GCF_002162155.2 Triticum dicoccoides | reverse complement strand
TTGGGGCTGGATGAACAGGACCCCGTGGAGGGCTGGATGAACAGGACGACCCCGTGGAGGGCTGGATGAACAGTAGAGATTGGAGGGCTGGATGAACAGTAGCCCATGGAGGGGTGGTTGAACAGGAGTCCGTGGAGAGGGGTGGTTGAACAGTAGCCAGTGGAGTAGCACGCGGTGGAGGCTGGATGAACAGGAGCCCGTGGATGAACAGTCGCAGGTGGAGGCTGGAGGAGGTCGACGGTGGATGAACAGTAGCCCGTGAAGGCTGGAAGAGGTCGACGGTGGAGATGAACAGTATCTCGTGGAGTCCCGTTTTGCGGTATGCCAGATCCCTCCCGATGAACAGGACCCCCGTTTCGACCGTAGCGCTCCAACACAAGTCTGTTTCCTCAGTTTTGCGGTACACCACACCCCTCCCGATCAACAGGACCCCATTTCGACCGTAGGAGGTGCAACACAAGTCTGTTTCCTCCGTTTTGCGATACGCTAGACCCCTCCCGATGAACATGATCCCGTTTCGAACATGGCCGGTCGAACACAAGGCCGTTTCCTCCGTTCTGCGGTACGTCATGCCTCGTTTCCATCAGCTGTTCTGTCCAAGCCCTCTCGATGAACACGACGACACATTCAGTTCCGACCCAGCCGGTTGGCTCCCCATGAACACGACGACGACGTTGTTTCTTTGTTCTGACCCAGCCATGTACACGAGCCTTGGCCATACATATGCGCGAGTAGGCGTTCGAGACCCCGCCCGTATGTACGTACGTGGCCATATTTTCTTTCTTGCACACTGGCCGCTGTACATACGTGTACATGCTACATGCGCGCCTCTACTACAACATGTGCGCGCCTCTACATCGACCATGTATGTACACGTTCGCGACCAGAATGACAGCGCTACGTACGCTTCGACCAGGTGGGTCCCTACTATCAGGCACTTCCGTGTGTGCGAAGATGTAGATGGTGGGTCCCAGCAGTCAGGGGGGCGAATCGTTTTTTACCCGAACACACTTCCTTGCATACGACGATGTAGCTGGTGGGTCCCAATAGTGAGGGGAAACGTTTTTTTCATGAAATACGGTTGCCCGTCCATGGGTCCCTTCTATCAGGTGGAGGAATCATTATTTTCCGCATAATAAGGCGGCACTTCCTTGCTGCGACCATGGACCCAGCTGTCAGCCTCTCCACGTACAGTAGTCTTCCGATGGAAGTCGGTCGTTGACCACATTGACCATGCCGCGCCGAGAGCACCAAGGCGGTGGACAACAGCGAGGCCTAGGAAGGGGACGACGCGGAGCTGGGGAAGACGCGGAGCCGGGGAAGACATGGCAGTGGATGCCCACGCGGAGAGGAGTACGAGGGTTCAGTTGTTCGGCTGCCGTCGTCGCAGAATAACAGGGGGTGTGGGTGAGTAGAGGGATGGCCTGGCCAGCGGTGGAAGTAGTAGGGGGGCGGTGAGGCATCCACGGCATCACAGCCGGCCACGGGAAGCAGGAGCACGCGACACCACCGGCGCTAGTTTGGGCGGCTGGAGCAAGGAGACCAGAGGTTGAAGAAGCACTACGACCGTTGGATGGACATCATACGGTCACTAGAGCTAGAAAGGTTCATATTGACTAAGTTGACAAAGCCCTCCGTCCCCGTCAACTTAGTTGGCCCACAAGTCAGCCTCCCACTATGGTGGGTCCCAACTAGCAGGGGGTATTCATTTTTGTGTGCATAATAAGGAGGCACTTCCTTGTGTGCGAAGATATAGCTGGTGGGTCCGACCGGTCAGCGGGGGAATGTTTTTTTTGCGAAATACAGAGGCCCTTTCGATGGGTCCCAGCTGTCAGGTGGAGGAATCATTATTTTGCGTGTAATAAGGAGGCATTTTCTTGCGTGCGGCCGTGGACCCAGCTGTCAGCCTCTCCATGCACAGTCTACTTCCGATGGTGTCGTTCATTGACCATGTTGACCACGCCGCGCCGAGCGCATCAAAGTGAAGGAAATATGCCCTAGAGGCAATAATAAAGTTAGTATTTATTTCCTTATTTCATGATAAATGTTTATTATTCATGCTAGAATTGTATTAACCGGAAACATAATACATGTGTGAAAACATAGACAAACTAAGTGTCACTAGTATGCCTCTACTTGACTAGCTCATTAATAAAAATGGTTATGTTTCCTAGCCATAGACAAAAGAGTTGTCATTTGATTAACGGGATCACATCATTAGGAGAATGATGTGATTGATTTGACCCATTCCGTTAGCATAGCACCCGATCGTTTAATATGTTGCTACTGCTTTCTTCATGACTTATACATGTTCCTATGACTATGAGATTATGCAACTCCCATTTACCGGAGGAACACTTTGTGTGCTACCAAATGTCACAACGTAACTGGGTGATTATAAAGGTGCTCTACAGGTGTCTCCGAAGGTACTTGTTGGGTTGGTGTATTTTGAGATTAGGATTTGTCACTCTGATTGTCGGAGAGGTATCTCTGGGCCCTCTCGGTAATGCACATCACTTAAGCCTTGCAAGCATTGTAACTAATGAGTTAGTTGCGAGATGATGTATTACCGAATGAGTAAAGAGACTTGCCGGTAACGAGATTGAACTAGGTATTGAGATACCGACGATCGAATCTCGGGCAAGTAACATACCGATGACAAAGGGAACAACGTATGTTGTTATGCGGTCTGACCGATAAAGATCTTTGTAGAATGTGGGAACCAATATGAGCATCCAGGTTCCGCTATTGGTTATTGACCGGATACATGTCTCGATCATGTCTACATAGTTCTCGAACCCGTAGGGTCCGCATGCTTAACGTTATGATGACAGTTATATTATGAGTTTATATATTTTGATGTACCGAAGGTTGTTCGGAGTCCCGGATGTGATCACGTAGATGACGAGGAGTCTCGAAATGGTCGAGACATGAAGATTGATATATTGGAAGCCTATGTTTGGATATCGGAAGTGTTCCGGGTGAAACCGGGATTTTACCAGAGTACAGGGAGGTTACCGGAACCCCCTCGGGAGGTTAATGGGCCTTAGTGGGCATTTACGGAGAAGAGGAGAGGTGGCCAGGGCTGGGCCGCGCGCCCCTCCTCCCTAGTCCGAATAGGATAAGGAGAGGGGGGGGGGGCGGCGCCCCCCTTCTTTCCTCTCTCCCTCCTCTTTCCCCCTCCCAAGTCCTAATCCAAGTAGGAAAGGGGGGGAGTCCTACTCCCGGTGGGAGTAGGACTCCTCCCGGCGCGCCTCTCCCCTTGGCCGGCCGCACCCCCCTTGATCCTTTATATACAGGGGCAGGGGGCTCCCTAGAGACACAACAATTGATCGTTTGATCTTTTAGCCATGTGCGATGCCCCCCTCCACCATAGTCCACCTCGATAATACTGTAGCCCTGCATCGGTAGAACATCATCATCGTCACCACAGCGTCGTGCTTACAAAACTCTCCCTTGACACTCGGCTGGATCGGAGTTCGAGGGATGTCATCGGGCTGAACGTGTGCTGAACTCGGAGGTGCTGTACGTTTGGTACTTGATCGGTCGGATCGTGAATACGTACGACTACATCAATCGTGTTGTGCTAAGGCTTACCCTTACGGTGTACAAGGGTATGTAGACAACACTCTCTCCTCTCGTTGCTATGCATCACCATGATCTTGCGTGTGCGTAGGAATTTTTTTGAAATTACTACGTTCCCCAATAGTGGTATCAGAGCCTAGGTTTTATGCGTAGATGTCATATGCATGAGTAGAACACAAGTGAGTTGTGGGTGATATAAGTCATACTGCTTACCAGCATGTCATACTTTGGTTCAGTGGTATTGTGAGATGAAGCGGCCCAGACCGACATTACGCATATGCTTACGCGAGACTGGTTTCACCGCCACGAGCACTAGTTGCTTAAAGGTGACCGGCGGGTGTCTTTCTCTCTCACTTTAGTTGAACCAAGTATGGCTACGCCCGGTCATTGCGAAGGTTAAAACAACACCAACTTGACAAACTATCGTTGTGGTTTTGATGCGTAGGTAAGAATGGTTCTTGCTCAGCCCGTAGCAGCCACATAAAATTTGCAACAACAAAGTAGAGGACGTCTAACTTGTTTTTGCATGGCATGCTGTGATGTGATATGGTCAAGACATGATGCTAAATTTTATTGTATGAGATGATCATGTTTTGTAACCGAGTTATCGACAACTGGCAGGAGCCATATGGTTGTCGCTTTATTGTATGCAATGCAATCGCCCTGTAATGCTTTACTTTATCACTAAGCTGTAGCGATAGTCGTAGAAGCATAAGATTGGCGATACGACAATGATGCTATGATGGAGATCAAGGTGTCGCGCCGGTGACGATGGTGATCATGATGATGCTTTGAAGATAGAGATCACAAGCACAAGATGATGATGGCCATATCATATCACTTATATATTGATTGCATGTGATGTTTATCTTTATGCATATTATCTTGCTTTGATTGACGGTAGCATTATAAAATGATCTCTCACTAAATTTCAAGATAAAAGTGTTCTCCCTGAGTATGCACCGTTGCCAAAGTTCGTCGTGCCCAGACACCATGTGATGATCGGGTGTGATAAGCTCTACGTCCATCTACAACGGGTGCAAGCGGTTTTGCACACGCAGAATACTCAGGTTAAACTTGACGAGCCTAGCATATGTAGATATGGCCTCAGAACACTGAGACTGAAAGGTCGAGCGTTAATCATATAGTAGATATGATCAACATAGTGATGTTCACCATTGAAAACTACTCCATTTCATGTGATGATCGGTTATGGTTTAGTTGATTTGGATCATGTGATCACTTAGATGATTAGAGGGATGTCTATCTAAGTGGGAGTTCTTTAGTAATATGATTAATTGAACTTTAATTTATCATGAACTTAGTCCTGGTAGTATTTTGCAAATTATGTTGTAGATCAATAGCTCGCGTTGTTGCTTTCATATGTTTATCTTGATATGTTCCTAGAGAAAAACTAAGTTGAAAGATGTTAGTAGCAATGATGCGGATTCGATCCGTGATCTGAGGATTATCCTCGTTGCTGCACAGAAAAATTATGTCCTTGATGCACCACTAGGTGACAAACCTATGGCAGGAGCAGATACAAACGTTATGAACGTTTGGCTAGCTCAATGTGATGACTACTTGATAGTTTAGTGCACCATGCTTAACAGCTTAGAATCGGTACTTCAAAGACATTTTGAATGTCATGGACCATATGAGATGTTCGAGGAGTTGAAGTTAATATTTCAAGGAAATACCCGAGTTGAGAGATATGAAGTCTCCAACAAGTTCTATAGCTAAAAAGATGGAGGAGAATTGCTCAACTAGTGAGCAGGTGCTTAGATTGTCTGAGTACTAACAATCTCTTGAATCAAGTGGGAGTTAATCTTCCAGATAAGATAGTGATTGGCAGAGTTCTCTAGTCAGCATCACCAAGTTACTGGAACTTCGTGATGAACTATAATGCAAGGGATGACGAAAATGATTCCCGAGCTCTTCGTGATGCTCAAATCGACGAAGGTAGAAATCAATAAAAGAGCATAAAGTGTTGATGATTGATAAGACCACTAGTTTCATGAAAAGGGCAAAGGAAAAGAAAGAGAACTTCAAGCAGAATGGCAAGCAAGTTGTCACTCCCGTGAAGAAGCCCAAAGCTGGACCAAAGCCTGAAACTAAGTGCTTCTACTTCAAAGGAAATGGTCACTGGAAGCAGAAATGCCCTGAATATTTGGTGGATAAGAAGGATGGCAAAGTGAACAAGGGTATATTTGATATATAAGTTATTGATGTGTACCTTACTAGTGTTTATAGTAGCCCCTGAGTATTTGATACTTGTTCGGTTGCTAAGATTAGTAACTCGAAACAGGAGTTACAGAATAAACAGAGACTAATTGAGGGTGAAGTAACGATATGTGTTGGAAGTGGTTCCAAGATTGATATGATCATCATCATACACTCCCTATATTTTCGAGATTAGTGTTGAACCTAAATAAATGTTATTTGGTGTTTGCATTGAGCATAAATATGATTAGATCATGTTTATTGCGATACGATTATTCATCTAAGACAGAGAATAAATTGTTATTCTGTTTACATGTATAAAACCTTCTATGGTCATACACCCAATGTTGATGGTTTACTGAATCTTGATCATGGTGATACACATATTCATAATATTGATGCCAAAAGATGTAAAGTTGATAATGATAGTGCAACATATTTGTGGCACTGCCGTTTGGGTCATATCGGTGTAAAGCGCATGAAGAAACTCCATAAAGATGGACTTTTGGAATCACTTGATTATGAATCATTTGATGCTTGCGAAGCGTGCCTTATGGGCAAGATGACTAAAGCTCCGTTCTCCGGAACAATGGAACAAGCTACTAACTTGTTGGAAATAATACATACTGATGTCTGCAGTCCAATGAGTGTTGATGCTCGTGGCGGGTATCGTTATTTTTCGACCTTCACAAGATGATTTGAGCAGATATGAGTATATCTACTGAATGAAGCACAAAGTCTGAAACAGTTGAAAGGTTCAAAGAATTTCAGAGTGAAGTGGAAAATCATCGTAACAAGAAAATAAAATTTTCTGCGATTTGATCCTGGAGACAAATATTTGAGTTACGAGTTTGGTCTTCAATTAAAAAGATGTCGAATAGTTTCACAAACTCATGCCACCTGGAACACCACAGCTTAATGGTGTGTCCGAACGTCATAACCGTGCTTTATTTGATATGGTGCGATCAATGATGTCTCTTACCGATTTACCAATATCGTTTTGGGGTTATGCATTAGAGATAGCTGCATTCACGTTTAAATAGGGCACCATCAAAATCCGTTGAGACGACGCCTTATGAACTGTGGTTTGGCAAGAAACCAAAGTTGTCGTTTTTTAATGTTTGGGGCTGCGATGCTTATGTGAAAAAGTTTCAGCCTGATAAGCTCGAAACCAAATCGGACAAGTGCGTCTTCATAGAATACCCAAAGGTAACTATTGGGTACACCTTCTATCACAGATCCGAAGGCAAGTTATTCGTTGCTAAAATGGATCCTTTCAAGAGAAGGAGTTTCTCTTGAAAGGAGGAAAGTAGAACTTGATAAGGTAATTATACCTTCTCCCGAATTGGAAAGTAGTTCATCACAGAAACCAGTTCCAGTGATGCCTACACCGATTAGTGAGGAAGTTAATGATGATGATCATGAAACTTCAGATCAAGTTGCTACCGAACCTCGTAGGTCTTCCAGAGTAAGATCCGGACCAGAGTGGTACGGTAATCCTATTCTGGAAGTCATGTTATTAGACCATGATGAACCTACGAACTATGAGGAAGCGATGATGAGCCCAGATTCCGCGAAATGGCTTGAGGCCATGAAATCTGAGATGGGATCCATGTATGAGAACAAAGTGTGGACTTTGGTGGAGTTGCCCGATGATCAGCAAGCCATATTGTATAAATGGATCTTCAAGAGGAAGACCGACGCTGATAGTAGTGTTACTATCTACAAAGCTTGACTTGTCGAAAAAAAGTTTTTCAACAAGTTCAAGGTGTTGAATACGATGAGATTTTATCACCCGTATCGATGCTTAAGTCTGTCCGAATCATGCTAGCAATTGCCACATTTTATAAAATCTGGCAAATGGATGACAAAACTGGATTCCTTAATGGATTTATTAAAGAAGAGTTGTATATGATGCAACCAGAAGGTTTTGTCAATCCTAAAGGTGCTAACAAAGTGTGCAAGCTCCAGTGATCCATCTATTGACTGGTGCAAGCATCTCGGAGTTGGAATATACGCTTTGATGAGTTGATCAAAGCATATGGTTTTATATAGACTTTTTGGAGAAGCCTGTATTTACAAGAAAGTGAGTAGGAGCCCTGTAGCATTTCTAAAACTATATGTAGATGACATATTATTGATTGGAAATGATATAGAAATTCTGGATAGCATAAAAGGATACTTGAATAAAGAGTTTTTCAAAGAAAGACCTCGGTGAAGCTGCTTACACATTGAGCATCAAGATCTATATAGATAGATCAAGACGCTTGATAAGGTTTTTTCAATGAGTACATACCTTGATAAATTTTTGAAGTAGTTCAAAATGGAACAGTCAAAGAAGGAGTTCTTGCCTGTGTTGCAAGGTGTGAAGTTGAGTAAGACTCAAAACCCGACCATGGCAGAAAATAGAAAGAGAATGAAAAGTCATTCCCTATGGCTCAGTCATAGGTTCTATAAAGTATGCTATGCTGTGTACCAGACCTATTGTATACCTTGCTCTGAGTTTGGCTAAGGAATACAATTTTGATCTAATAGTAGATCACCGGACAATAATCAAGAATATCCTTAGTGAGGACTAAGGAGATGTTTCTCGATTATGGAGGTGATAAAAGAGTTCGTCGTAAAGAGTTACATCGATGGAAGCTTTTAAACTGATCCAGATGACTCTAAGTCTCAATCTGGATACATATTGAAAGTGGGAGCAATTAGCTAGAGTAGCTCCGTGCAGAGCATTGTAGACATAGAAAATTTGCAAAATACATACGACTCTGAATGTGACAGACCTGTTGACTAAACTTCTCTCACGAGCAAAACATGATCATACCTTAGTACTCTTTGGGTGTTAATCACATAGCGATGTGAACTAGATTATTGACTCTAGTAAAACCCTTTGGGTGTTGATCACATGACGATGTGAACTATGGGTATTAATCACATACAGATGTGAATATTGGTGTTAAATCACATGGCGATGTGAACTAGATTATTGACTCTAGTGCAAGTGGGAGACTGAAGGAAATATGCCCTAGAGGCAATAATAAAGTTATTATTTATTTCCTTATTTCATGATAAATGTTCATTATTCATGCTAGAATTGTATTAACCGGAAACATAATACATGTGTGAATACATAGACAAACTGAGTGTCACTAGTATGCCTCTACTTGACTAGCTCATTAATAAAAAATGGTTATGTTTCCTAGCCATAGACAAAAGAGTTGTCATTTGATTAACGGGATCACATCATTAGGAGAATGAAGTGATTGACTTGACCCATTCCATTAGCATAGCACCCAATCGTTTAATATGTTGCTACTGCTTTCTTCATGACTTATACATGTTCCTATGACTATGAGATTATGCCACTCCCGTTTACCGGAGGAACACTTTGTGTGCTACCAAACGTCACAACGTAACTAGGTGATTATAAAGGTGCTCTACAGGTGTCTCCGAAGGTACTTGTTGGGTTGGCGTATTTCGAGATTAGGATTTGTCACTCTGATTGTCGGAGAGGTATCTCTGGGCCCTCTCGGTAATGCACATCACTTTAGCCTTGCAAGCATTGTAACTAATGAGTTAGTTGTGAGATGATGTATTACGGAACGAGTAAAGAGACTTGCCGGTAACAAGATTGAACTAGGTATTGAGATACCGACGATCGAATCTCGGGCAAGTAACATACCGATGATAAAGGGAACAACATATGTTGTTATGCGGTCTGACCGATAAAGATCTTCGTAGAATATGTGGGAACCAATATGAGCATCCAGGTTCCGCTATTGGTTATTGACCGGAGACATGTCTCGGTCATGTCTACATAGTTCTCGAACCCGTAGGGTCCGCACGCTTAACATTACGATGACAGTTATATTATGACTTTATATGTTTTGATGTACCGAAGGTTGTTCGGAGTCCCGGATGTGATCACGGACATGACGAGGAGTCTCGAAATGGTCGAGACATGAAGATTGATATATTGAAAGCCTATGTTTGGATATCGGAAGTGTTCCGGGTGAAATCGGGATTTTACCGGAGTACCGGGAGGTTAATGGGCCTTAGTGGGCCTTTACGGAGAAGAGGAGAGGCGGCCAGGGCTGGGCCGCGTGCCCCTCCCCCTAGTCCGAATAGGACAAGGAGAGGGGGGCGACTCCCCCTTCCTTCCTCTCTCCCTCCTCTTTCCCCCCTCCCAAGTCCTAATCCAACTAGGAAACGGGGGGAGTCCTACTCCCGGTGGGAGTAGGACTCCTCTCGGCGCGCCTATCCCCTTGGCCGGCCGCACCCCCCTTGCTCCTTTATATACAGGGGCAGGGGGGCACCCTAGAGACACAACAATTGATCGTTTGATCTTTTAGCTGTGTGCGGTGCCCCCCCCCCCTCCACCATTGTCCACCTCGATAATACTGTAGCGGTGCTTAGGCGAAGCCCTTCGTCGGTAGAACATCATCATCGTCACCATGCCGTCGTGCTGAGGAAACTCTCCCTTGACACTCGTCTAGATCGGAGTTCGAAAGACGTCATCGGGCTGAACGTGTGCTGAACTCGGAGGTGTCGTACGTTCGGTACTTGATCGGTTGGATCATGAAGACATACGACTACATCAATCGCGTTGTGCTAACGCTTCCGCTTATGGTCTACAAGGGTATGTAGATAACACTCTCCCCTCTCGTTGCAATGCATCACCATGATCTTGTGTGTGCGTAGGATGTTTTCTGAAATTACGACGTTCCCCAACACCAAGGTGGTGGACGAAGGCGAGGCCCCGGACAGCAACGAGTCGGAGATGGGAAGACGCGGGAGTAGACTCGCAGATGGAGAGGTGTACGAGGGTTAACTGGTTTTGGTGCGGTGTGGTTCGGCAGTCGGTGGAGAAGTACAGGAGGTGTGGAGGTGTGGAGGGGTGGAGGGATGGCCTGGCCAACGGTGGAGTAGCGCTTCACAGCGAAACGTGCTAAGCAGAGTTGCTAGCAGCAGGAGGCGGGAGGTGGTCCCAGCAGCACTGGAGGAAGAAGACGAGAGATTGAAGATGGATGCCGGTCGTTGGATGTAAATCCAACGGCTAATGATGTCAGAATCATTTGTTGGCTAAGTTGACAACGACTTGCGTTGGCTTCGACCTATTGGCCCACATATCAGCCTCCAAAAATGTGGCACGTATTCAACCCATTTTTTCATAATTTATAGTCTTTTTTTTGCGGGGTAGAATTTACAGTCAACTTGATCTTGTTTTTTTTGAATTATAGTCCATTAGCTGGGCTGGGTGAACAAATAATGTAGCGTCCATGCGGCCCATTTTTTCCCTAAAAAGTTACATGCCATTTGCACTTTCTCGAAATACACGATTTTGCTGGGCTGATTCTAATTATAATGTTGGGTTGGGCCAGCAATATTATCAAAAAATAAACAGGGGCTGAGCATTTTGTTATAAATATATTTAAATAATAAGTGATTTATTATTACATTCGTCCTTAAATCTTACCAAGCTTTTGTACACAATCACTAGGATTTTCGTGCCAAAAAGTCCAGGATTTTATTGTTAAGAAATTATTTTTATAAGTTAATAAGATGTGGGATATTGTTTCCTTGCATATGTAAGTATCTGTTAAATATATGACGACAATAAAAATAATATATAATAACATATAAAATAATTTAAATATATATAATATAGTTAGAAGGGAAACATAAATTGGACCAGGCTTTCCTATTCTTATATACAAAAATTGAACAGACCTCTGCGTTTTCTTCAAAAAATACATAAATTGGGTTGTCGATGTTTCAGGAAAAATAAAACCTCAGATGGGAGGTCGAAAGGCCGGTCGATACATGATGGCCCTCAAGAAAATACAAACCGGTATGTCGTGGGCTGCGCATGTTGAAAAAGAAAGCCTAGGTGGGGTAGCCCAAAACCCAACTGCTTGTTGCCCTAGTGATAATAAATGATACCTGCCTGCTCCCCGGCTTCGTTGTGAATTTATCTCCTATAGTAACTACGTTGAAGAACCTAAAAAAATATAACTATGCTGACAAACCCGTGGGCCCCAACGTCAGTATAACATTAGGAGGAAGTATTTTTTCGATGAGGCACTTGCTTGCGTACGGCCATAGACCCGGTGGGTCCTGACTATCCGCCTCTCCACGTACAGTCCTCTCTAGATTCCCCTCATTTGTTCAGCATGTTCACAAAAGCAGACAATGGCGTCGCGATGAGCGCACAAAGGCGCAGGAGGGGATCCGACCACCTGAGGAAGTGCCTTATTAATAACGAAACTACAGAACTAGCCTAGTGGCCAAGTGACACTACCCGACAGCTGTTCCGCCCGGGTTTGATTCCACTTGTGCAGGGAAAATATCTCCAATTTTTTGCCTCTGCCTTTATTGACAAGTGGGTCCCCATTGTCATCTACGCACACCACGTCCAACACTTTCCAAAACTTCGTCCCTCGTTTTCTCTGTGTTTCTCACACTCGACATTGTGTGGGCATTTTGAAAATAGCATATCTTTTTGACTGTGCATCATATGAAGATGTGCTATGCATGAATGTTGATCAGCATGATGTTAACTGACTGGTAGTTCCATTTTTGACCATGAATAAAACTTACAACATGATGTTAACCCTGTTTGAGAAGGCCGTGTTAATATAAATGCTCTGCCTCTAAAAGTTGTATTTTCTTATCTGAAATTGAACTTGCAGTTGCTTATCTGAAACTGAAACTTGCAGTTTCTTCTCTGAGAATCACATTGTCTGCACTTTTATACTCCTATGAAACTACATTTTTTTAAGTGCTAAAAATAGATCTCTAGAATTCATAAAATACATCATATGCTCAATACTGCAAATCTAAAATTCAAAAGACATTCATATCTGAAAGTACTCTCAAAATACACAACACAAAACACAATTCACAACCTGCAAATATTGACAACCCTAAGCTCCTCCTGACAATTCACAACCTACCCGACTATTGGGCTGGGGGGGGGGCAGTCCCCTCCTATTCCTCGGTGGCAGACAGCTGCCCCGTGAGACGATATGAACGGCGAGGGAGAGGATGGCGGGGAAGCGTCGTCGGGCCAACTGCTTTTCTCCTCTTGCAGTTGGGTTCAGTCAACGAAGACTCCACCGGCTCGCTCTGGCATGACACCCTCACAAACGGCACCCTGTAGATGCTCGATCCTTCAATCTTTGGTGGATGCTCCATCTGGGATCGATACTCCCACCACCGCTCCCTCACGATCGGATTTGGTGAATCTGTTTGCTCCATGGCCCAGAGGAGCAGCTCTATGTACTCCCGCGCGACTCCCCCCGGGAGTATCGCCACCTTTTCGCTCTGTTGCAGATATTTGTCCATGGATGTCGCCGTCGCTGCTAGTTGGTCCTTGTTGTCAAACCAAGACTGTATCTCCAACATCCTAGCTAGCTTCACAGGGTCGCCGTCTGCGATCCTCACGTATCGTTTGTACTCCTCCATCGATCTACTTCTCCACAGAACCTTCACTCACCAGCGGTGGTTTTTGAATGGAAGAGGAGAGGAGCAGTGCTGGTTTTGGATTAGAACGGGAGAGGAGCAATGCTGATTTTGGATTGGAACAAGAGAGGAGGGGCGATGGTTTTGAAATGGAAGAGGAGAGGAGCGATGCTATATTTAGATTGGAACAGGAGAGGAGTGGCGGTGTTTTAAGAGGAGAAGAGCGGAAGAGCGGCAATGGTCTTGGAAGTATTTTTTTTTGTTTTGTGTAGGGTCAAAGTTTGACCACGTACTGTATTTGACAAGCAAAATGTGAATGCATGTCACCAAAAATTGTATTGTTTCGTTCGTATCTGAATGTACTTTCAAATTATATTATTTTTGCAAAACCACCTCCTCTCCTCTCCATCATCTCCATTCCAAAACCACCTTCTCGCCTCTCCCTCTTCTCTATTGCAAGACCACCATCTCTCCTCCCATCTTCCAAAGCTAGCACCGGACCACTCAGAAGGACATCTATGGAGAGGATGCAGCAGCGAATCAGGCAGATCGCCAGCGGTGACCAGGAAAAGTTAGCCAGGTTGAAGGAGATCCTTACTTGGTTTGACAATGAGTGGTAGATTTCAAGGACAGTGAGGGCCATGTGGCAATGTATGCGAAAGAGCGAGATGGCGGTGATGAGGGCGGCGATGTACTCCTCGGTGGCAGTCACACCATAGTACTTCGAGTTCATCGAGTATCTCCTCTGGGCGATGGAGCAGACAGATTCGCCCGAGGCGAAAGTCAGGCAGAGGTGGTGGGCGTACAGGTTGAAGGTCGAGCACCCAGAGGATAATGAATCGATCGAGTACGATGTGCCGTTCATGAGGGTGCAGATCTAGCCGGAGCCACATGAGTATTCGTTCTCCCACTGCAAGAGGAGGTCGGATGGCACGACGTCGCTTCCTCGCCGTTCTCCAGGGTTCCCTCGACGCTCTCCTCGTTTTAACAGCGGCGGTAGGGTTTAAGGTAAGCTTCATACTAACCTAATCTTCCATCTGCTCATGCTTACAATCAGTGTGACAACTGATGAAAATCATGCTTACAATCAGTCTCCGAGTACTACGCCAATCACCCTAAAATAGCTCTGGACATTTGGGTCAAAGTTGTGACACTGTACAAATAAAGAAAAATAGATTGGTGCTTCTTTCAGAAAAGAGTACTCCCTAGAAAACTGCCAATATAAGCTACTAGTATTTGGTTAGAGGATTTGCTACCGAGAAAGATCCGCGCACAGAGAGCGCCACACATCCCACTGGTGGTGGTGGATGCCAATGCGTACATGGATCATGGTTGGTGTCGGTAACTTTTACTTGGCACACCTCGCACTCCGCATATATGTCGGTTGCATCCATACATTTGTGCAGTTCCACCAAAATGCAGCTGAATAACCCTGCTTGCACAGATAATGCAAAAGGGTGATTATATTATAGTGGCAGTAGTTCACGAAACATACACTAATAAATAGAAGAAAATATTGCGATAGTATCATAGTATGCCATGCTGCGAGGGCAAGATGGGCCCTGCGACACCTGATAGGGTACACCTCATACTGGAAATCGTCCCAAGTCTCCCTGATACACCTTCTGCCAGTGATGAACATTAGTGTACAACGGTAGTACAAGGACGGGCCTTGAGACATTCAAATCTCTATTTTTGTGCAAATCAACTAAAATTAAGCACCCCAGTTTGCAGAAACGCTTAAACATTAACAATGGGACTAGTTGATGAAACATACATTAACAAAGAGAAGCACTTTCTTTATCTACATTGGAAATGAAATGATAGAGAGGACACTCACTCTATTTTAACTATATTATTACTTCATTTTATTAGTGACACTAGGGTCGAGCAGGTGGCAAACAAGGTGTACCGTGCGTCGCAAGGATGGAGGCCGGGGGTGCTTAGACTGGGATGCTGAAGTTGTCTCTTTCAGTCTTGATCTTCCCCTTGATGTTTTTGTGGTAGCATTTGGGTTGTAATCCAAACTTGGTCGAGCTAGTGCTCCGTCCCCCTACCTGCCTAGCTTATGTGGCGAACTTGTCTCCTGCTAGTACTCAGTCTGTTCTAGTAGTACTTGCATAACTGCCAGTTTACACTGAGATGTGTCAGATAATGGTTCTCCATGGTTGGGTTTGTTTAGTGAAATCATAGGGAACCCCCTCTTTCGATATATATAAAAAACGGTGGAACTAGCGGTGCCAAAACATTGCCTCAAATTAATAGTGCCACCAGATTAAGGTGCAAAAAAACAACATTACTGCTTTATCATGGCAGTGCCAAACCAGTAGCACAAGAGCAGGATTAACATGCAGGATCTTTGGCAAACGGTCAGACCAAAAAGGAACATACCTCGTGATGGGAACCATATCTGCAGTCAACGCCATCGTAGAAGGGATGACACTAGTCACCAACATGGAGGCCAGGCAGGCTGCCGGGCCTCGTGGGGGCATTAGCCCCGGTTGGTGGGGCGAACCGGGACCAATGGGCCTCGCTCCTGGCCCACGACCATTTGTACCGGTCGTTGGCTTGAACTGGTACCAAAGGGTGGCCTTTAGTCCCGGTTCATGCCACGAACCGGGACCAATGAGTTGCCTATATATACCCCTTGCCCGCGAGCAGAGCACTCCACTGCTCTGTTTTTTGGGCCAGCGAGGGGAGAGCTCTGTGGTGCTCTAGCTCACCTCCTATGCACACGAGGTGTTCGATGAAATGCCCAAGCCACACTAGTTAAGCTTTCTCCTCTCGACGCTCGACCTCCAAGCTCCATTTTCCTCGAGATTTGTCTAGGTTTAGCGGTCCATCACGTCCCGTCCCCGCCTTCACCTCCGTCGATCGCCCGTGCCGATCTCATCGCCGACATCACCGTGGTGAGCCTCTTGTTCTTATGTTCTTTCTGAAAGAAAAATATTCTTACTTGTATGATTAGATAGATACTTGTCTAATTTTCTTACTTTTGTTATTGCTTCTTATTATATAGTGTGATGGTTTTGGTATCCGCCCCCGTCGGCCCTCGTCCTCTCTATGATTCAGATGTGGTATATATTATCTTTATAACTATTTGGTTCATTTATTGTTTATGACAATTATGCCGACCGACATGACATAGATTTTATTTATCTAGGAGATATGTGAACCGGAAATTCCAACCGAACCTATTGTCGAGAGGTTAAATTTAGTTGAAGAAGAAAACAATTTCTTGAAGGAAAAAAATAAAAAATTGAGGAGGAGAAGATGATATTGGAGTTGCATGTTGCGGATGTCGTCGATGATCACAAGATCAAGATGGATGCAATGCGCTTGAAAATTAGAAAGATTAGAAAATATGCCATCCATACCGAGGCTTGGTATCATTATGCCGTTGGATCAATTGTTACCTTGGTTGCGATTATGATTGCATTTGTTTTCGCATTGAAAATGTTTTACATAGTTTCAATGTATGGTTTAATTAATTAGATGCTCTGGAGAGCTATATGTTGTTCAACGCGAACTATGTATGTGCTTTTATTTTAATGCGATGATGAACTTCTATTAATTTTGTCACTTAATTATCTATTCATGATGTTCTGTAATTGTTTTTGGCACACTTAATTATATATATATATATATATATATATATATATATATATATATATATATAATGCACGCAGATGAACCGGTAATGGATGTACGGTGACAGACACACCTTTGAGTACACTAAGGGCGTGCATGGTTTTCTCGAAGTGGCTGAGGCAAACAAGCAGAATGGTTTTATGTGTTGTCCATGCCCTATCTGTGAGAATACAAAGTCTTACTCTAACCGGAAAACCCTTCACATCCACCTGCTTGAGAAGGGTTTCATGCCACACTATAATGTTTGGACCAAGCATGGAGAAATAGGGGTTATGATGGAAGACAACAAAGAAGAAGAGTACGACGACAACTATGTGCCCCCTGAATACTGTGATGCTGCAACGAGGGAAGCTGTTGAAGATCAAGAGGAACCAGATGATGTGCCCGATGATGATCTCCGCCGGGTCATTGTTGATGCAAAGAGTCAGTGCAAAAGTGAAAAGGAGAAGGTGAAGTTCGATCGCATGCTAGAGGATCACAAAAAAGGTTTGTACCCCAATTGCGAAGATGGCAACACAAAGCTCGGTACCATACTAGATTTGCTGCAGTGGAAGGGAGAGAATGGTGTGTCTGACAAAGGATTTGAGAAGCTACTAAAAATATTGAAGAAGAAGCTTCCAAAGGATAACGAATTGCCCGACAGTACGTATGCAACAAAGAAGGTTGTTTGCCCTCTAGGATTTGAGGTGCAGAAGATACATGCATGCCCTAATGTATGCATCCTATACCGTGGTGTGTACGAGGATTTGAACGCATGCCCGGTATGCGGTGCATTGCGGTATAAGATCAGGCGAGATGACCCTGGTGATGTTGACGACGAGCGCCCCCGGAAGAGGGTTCCTGCCAAGGTGATGTGGTATGCTCCTATAATACCACGGTTGAAATGCCTGTTCAAAAACAAAGAGCATGCCAAGTTGATGCGATGGCACAGAGATGACCGTAAGAAAGACTGGAAGTTGAGAGCACCCACTAACGGGTCACAGTGGAGAAAAATTGAGAGAAAGTACTAGGAGGAGTTTGCACGTGACGCAAGGAATGTATGGTTTGGTTTAAGTGCGGATGGCATTAATCCTTTCGAGGAGCAGAGCGGCAATCACAACACCTGGCCCGTGACTCTATGTATCTATAACCTTCCTGCTTGGTTGTGCATGAAGCGGAAGTTCATTATGATGCCAGTTCTCATCCAAGGCCCTAAGCAACCCTGCAACAACATTGATGTTTACCTAAGGCCATTAGTTGAAGAACTTTTACAGCTATGGATTGGAAATGGTGTACGTGCGTGGGATGAGCACAAACAGGAGGAATTTGACCTGCATGCGTTGCTGTTTGTCACCATCAATGATTGGCCAGCTCTCAGTAACCTTTCAGGATAGATAAACAAGGAATACCATGCATGCACGCACTGTTTAGATGACACCGAAAGTATATACCTGGACAAAAGCAGGAAGAATGTTTACCTGGGGCATCATCGATTCCTTCCGACCAACCATCAATGTCAAAAGAAAGGCAAGCACTTCAAAGGCGAGGCAGATCACCGGAAGAAGCCCGCCATGCGTACCGGTGATCACGTACTTGCTATGGCCAATGATTTAAAAGTAATCTTCGGAAAGTGTCCCGGCGGACTATCTGTTCCGAAAAACGCTGAGGGACACACACCCATGTGGAAGAAGAAATCTATATTTTGGGACCTACCCTACTAGAAAGACCTAGAGGTCTGCTCTTCAATCGACGTGATGCACGTGATGAAGAACCTTTGCGTGAACCTGCTAGACTTCTTGGGCGTGTATGGAAAGACAAAAGATACAACGGAGGCACGGGAGGACCTGCAACGTTTGCACGAAAAAGACGGCATACCTCCAAAGCAGTATGAAGGTCCTACCAGCTACGCTCTTAGCAAAGAAGAGAAGGAAATCTTCTTTGAATGCCTGCTCAGTATGAAGGTCCCGTCTAGCTACTCGTCGAATATAAAGGGAATAATAAATATGGCAGAGAAAAAGTTCCAGAACCTAAAGTCTCATGACTGCCACATGATTATGACGCAACCGCTTCCAGTTGCATTGATGGGGCTTTTACTGGAAAATGTTCGATTAGCCATTGTGAAGCTATGTTCATTCGTCAATGCAATCTCTTAGAAGGTGATCGATCTAGAAATGCTACCAAAGTTTAGGAGCGATGTGGCGCAATGTCTTGTCATTTTCGAGCTGGTTTTCCCACCATCCTTCTTCAATATCATGATGCACGTCCTAGTTCATCTAGTCGATGAGAATGTTGTTCTGGGCCCTATATTTCTACACAATATGTTCCCCTTTGAGAGGTTCATGGGAGTCCTAAAGAAAAATGTCCGTAACCGTGCTAGGCCAGAAGGAAGCATCTCCATGGGACATCAAACAGAGGATGTCATTGTGTTGACTTCATTCCTGATCTTAAGAAGATAGGTCTCCCTCAATCACGGTATGAGGGGAGACTGGGTGGAAAAGGCACGCTAGGAGGGGACTCAATAGTATGTAGGGCCGGGCATTCTTGGTCTCAAGCACACTAAATGGTTCTATAGAATTCTACCTTGGTGACCCCGTATGTCGATGAACACAAGAACATTCTACACTCCAAACACCCGGACCAGTGTGAGGACTGGATTACATGTGAACACATCAGGAGTTTTGTAGTTGGTTCCAAACACGTCTCAGGTGTGACAAAACTGTTTCTGATGACTTGTACTTGTTGGCGAGGGAACCATCTTCGACTGTAATGACCTACAAAGGGTACGAGATAAATGGGAATACATTTTACACGATCGCCCAAGATCAAAAGAGCACCAACCAAAACAGCGGTGTCCACTTTGATGCAGCAACCAAGAGGGGAAAGGACACATATTATGGTTACATAATGGACATATGGTAACTTGACTATGGAAATGATATAAAGGTCCCTTTGTTTAAGTGCAAATGGGTTAATATGTCAGGAGGTGGGGTACAGGTAGACCCACAGTATGGAATGACATCAGTGGATCTGAACAATCTGGGGTACACAGACGAGCCATTCGTCCTAGCCAATGATGTGGCGCGGGTTTTCTATGTGAAGGACAGGTCTACCAAACCGAGAAAAAGAAAAGATAAGGAAGCGGATACATCATACGATGAGCCAAAGCGCCACATAGTTCTTTCAGGAAAAAGAGACATCGTGGGATTGGAGGGCAAGACAGACGTGTCTGAAGATTATGAAAAGTTTCATGAAATTCCTCCCTTCAAAGTCAAGGTTGGCCCAAGCACCCTGTTAAACGATGAAGATTATCCATGGTTACGACGCAATAAGCAAAGAACACAAGCGAAGAAAAAGTGAGGACTTTCTATCAACAACTATTATGATGATGCCTTTGATGTAGAATATCACTGCAGTCACAAGCGAAGAAAACGAAGTGCATCCAGTTTTTATTGTAACCATCTCAACTTTTTAGCACATGCTATGTGGGTGAAATGATGTAATCAATTAAAATATTCTGTTATGATCAACTAAAACAAAACTATAAATCCTTCAATAGCAAAAAAATCAACTAAAAAGCTTTTGTAAAACTCCAATAGCAAAAGGAATCAACTCAAAAAACTTTTATAAATCTCTAGTATTATTGAAACTAAAATTATATAAAATTTATGCAACCAAAATTATCAAATTATTTTCTGTTCAAAACATTAAAAGCAAAAAGAATTATCATAAAGAATTTTTGTCTTAGAAACTAAAATAACAAAATCTGTTTTTGAATATAATGATAAAACACAGTGATATTAAACCACAGGAAAAAGAATCACTCAAAAAATCTTTGTTTATAGTAAAGTTATTCAAAAACTAGTGATTCACACAAATTTAAAAAAAAAATCAAATTTAAACTATTTAAAATGGAAAACAAATGGCACTAACAGAAAGTTTATATTTTTTCTTACCTAAAAGTAAGAGGAAATAAAAAATAAAGCAAAAAACAAAAGAAAATAAACAGTGCGAAAAACAGAAAAACAAACTGGGAAAAATAAAAAATGCCACCTACTAGGCGAATATGGCCTGAATACGACTAGAAACCCTACAATGGGCTAGGATTCAGGCCCGCACAAGGCCCAGTAGGCCCAACAGGCATAGCAGTGACAATTAGGCCCATAAGCCTGCGATCGAGAGGAGCTCAAGAGGGGTGCGGCAGTGGGGCTTATAAATCACTGCGCGCACCTCTCAACTAGCGAAGTGGGACTAAAATTCTGGCCACGGGCTACACGAGGCCTTTGCTCCCGGTTGGTGGCAGAAACCGGTACCAAAGGTGGGCATTGGTCCCGGTTCGTGGCACCAACCAGGACCAATGCCCACCTTTGGTACCGGTTGTGGCACCAACCGGGACCAAAGGCCTCTGTTTCTCGTCCTTTGGACTACTGAAAAGAGACCTTTGGTCCCGGTTGGTGGCACCAACCGGGACTAAAGGTTGGCATTGGTCCCGGTTGGTGCCACGAACCGGGACCAATGGTTTGGCTATATAAGCAGGACTTGTGAAATTTTCATCCACTTCACCGCCCTCTGCCTCGTCGCCCGCGCCCGTTGCCACCGTCGCCCTGCCTCCGACGCTGTCGCCTCGCCGCCCCCGCTGTCGCCTTGTGCCTCGTTGTTGAAGTCGTTGCCCTCTGCCCCATCGCCTGCGCCCGTCGCCGACGTCTCCCTACCCCCGACACCGTTGCCGTGCCGCCCCCGCCATCGCCCTGTGCCTCATCATCGCCGTCGTCGCCCTCTGCCCCGTCGCACGCGCCCGATGCTGCCGTCGCCTTGCCTCCGACACCGTCGCTGCACCACCCCCACCATTGCCCTGTGCCTCGTTGTCGCCCCCGCCGCCGTCGCCGTCGCCGCCCCTGCGGTCGTCCTCGCCGGCCACCCCCGTTGTGAGCCGTCGACGTCGCTGTTTTTATTTAGGTTGTTAGTAGATATCGATTTAGGTTAGTGCATTTTAGGTTGTTAGTAGATATCGATTTAAAAAGAAAAAGAGAAAAAGGAAAATAATAAGAGGAAAGGAGAATAAGAAGGAGAAGAAGAGGAGAAAAAAAAGAAGAGGAAGTAGAAGAAAAAAAGGAGAAGAAGGAAAAGAGGAGAATAAGAAAATATTTCTTATTCTCCTCTTTTCCTTCTTCTTCTTCTTCTTCTTCTTCTTCTTCTTCTTCTTCTTCTTCTTCTTCTTCTTCTTCTTCTTCTTCTTCTTCTTCTTCTTCTTCTTCTTCTTCTTCTTCTTCTTCTTCTTCTTCTTCTTCTTCTTCTTCTTCTTCTTCTTCTTCTTCTTCTTCTTCTTCTTCTTCTTCTTCTTCTTCTTCTTCTTCTTCTTCTTCTTCTTCTTCTTCTTCTTCTTCTTCTTCTTCTTCTTCTTCTTCTTCTTCTTCTTCTTCTTCTTTTTATCGGGAACGAGGGTGTCAAGGATCGCCGAGGGGTCGAGGGTCGTGAACTAGGGTAGAGAGTCGTGGATCGCCGAGCGGTCGAGGGTGGTGAACTAGGGTATAGAGGGTCGAGGGTCACCGAGGGGTCGAGAGTCGAGGGTCGTCAAGGATCGCCGAGGGGTCGAGAGGGTGGCCTAGTGTCAAAGTATTGAAGAAATACATTGCTTCATCATTAGCCGAAAGTAACCGGGGCATGATGGTACGAAGTTCTCCAAAATTATTTTGGAACGGAGTCCCGGATAGGATAATCCACTTTTTGGTATGAATTTCAGCAAAGGCCTTCTAAATAGCGATATTCAGAAGGCTCTTGATGTACTTTGTACCAAAAAGTGAACTATCCTATCTGGGACTCCGTTCAAAAACAACTTTGGAGAGCTTCGTACCATCATGCGCCTGTTACTTTTGCCTAATGATGAAGACATGGTTTTGTTGAATCCTTTGAACTAGACAAACATGACATGAGGGGGTGGAGGGTCGGGAACTAGGGTAGAGGGTCGTGGATCGCCGAGGGGTCGAGGATCATGAACTAGGGTAGAGGGTCGTGGATCGCCGAGCGGTTGAGGGTCGTGAACTAGGGTATCGAGGGTCGCCGAGGGGTCGAGGGTCGAGGGTCGTCGAGGGGTCGAGAGGGTGGCCTACTGTCAAAGTATTGAAGAAATACATGGCTTCATCATTAGCCGGAAGTAACCGGGGCATGATGGTACGAATTTCTCCAAAGTTGTTTTGGAATGGAGTCCCTGATAGGATAATCCTCTTTTTGGTACAAATTTCAGCAAAGGCCTTCCAAATAGCGATATTCGGAAGGCTCTTGCTGTACTTTGTACCAAAAAGCGAATTATCCTATCTGGGACTCCGTTCCAAAACAACTTTGGAGAGCTTCGTACCATCATGCACCTATTACTTTCGCCTAATGATGAAGACATGGTTTTGTTGAATCCTTTGACACTAGACAAATGTGACATGAGGGGGTCGAGGGTCGGGAACTAGGGTAGAGGGTCGTGGATCACCAAGGGGTTGAGGATCGTGAACTAGGGTAGAGGGTCGTGGATCACCGAGTGGTTGAGGGTCATGAACTAGGTATCGAGGGTCGCTGAGGGGTCGAGAGTCAAGGGTCGTCAAGGGGTCGAGAGGGTGGACTACTGTCAAAGTATTGAAGAAATACATGGCTTCATCATTAGCCAGAAGTAAACGGGGCATGATGGTATGAATTTCTATGTATATGTCATCGTTGTCGGTATACCCCCTTCCCAATAACTTCTATATATCCATCTCTCATGTTTTGTATATTAATTGCCTTGTTGTAATATTTGCAGAAACTATGGATCATCAAAGAGACTTCGATCAAGAAGATATATTAGGGGACATAATCCGCGACAGAGGTGATCTAGTCTTGTTGTTTCTCAACGACATCGAAGAAGGTCTGCAAGGAGAGGAAGTAGGCTACGTCGATCAAACAATGGAGGAGAGTCATGATCATGATGGTGGCTCCAGCGACCGTGATGACGGCTCCGGTAATCAAACAAAGTCGGGATCAGGTGTTGCAAAGTCCGGCGAGGTATATATATATTAACTCTTCTTGGTATGTACATATATTAAGTGATGCATTAATTGTTTTGGTATGTACAAACATTAACTCTTCTTTCTTCTTTTATATAGCCCTCCGGATCGAGCAATACTTCAGTAAAGAAACGAGGCCCAAAGAAAAAGTTGCGCCTGGATGAAAGGTCCACGATCACAGAAATCGCGCGCGATGCCCAACCAATTAAACCCCTCCGGACCAAGGAAGCATTTTCTGCTTAGTGCGGGGTTCTTGTTAGGGACATGATCCCGATCAGCATTGAGTTGTGGAATGAGCCTAAGAAGTAAGAGCTTATTCAAGTTTCTTTTGTCGAAGATAGACAGAAAGAAGATCTTTGGAAAGCGCTTAAGGTAATTTCACCCTACCGGAAGAGGAGGATCCGGAGAATCCAGTTATAGAGCCATTGATCAAGTCCTCTGCTCTCAAGAAGATGGCAGATCTATTCAGAAGGTGGAAGAATGAGTTGAAAACAACGTATGTTGACCAAGACAAGACTCCATAATTCACAGGCCGATTTGAGAAGATAAGAGATCACTTTGCCGCATTTGTGGCCAACAAGACATCGAAGAGGAGTAAGAAGATGTCAGCGACTAACAAGATAAATGCTGCAAAGAAGGAAAATTACCATCGCATGGGATCTGGTGGCTACCTCAAAGCCCGGCCATTGTGGGACAAGGCTGAGCAGGACCTGATTGCTGAAGGGGTCGAACCAGAGACATTGCACTGGCCAGACCGTTGTAGGACTTGGTTCTTCGGGGCTGGTGGAACATTGGACCCTGAAATAGGGGAGTGCTGCTGGACAGACGAGCAACATGCAACACCCGTCATGAAGCTTCGGAAAGCAATCAACGAAGTGCGAGAAGGGAAGTTCGTTCCCAAGAGAGAGAACGATGAGCTCACAAGGGCCCTCGGGAATCCTGAGCACCCTGGACGAACACGAGGCACGCCAGGCTCCGTTGCGTGGAAGGTTGGCTTTCCCGACACAGGCGGTTACAAAACCCAAGAGAGGAGGAGGAAAGTGGAGCAGAGCGAACTACATGAGCTTAAGGCAAGGGTAAGAAAGCTAGAGGAACAAGATGTTGAGAACCAGCAGCTGCGAGATCCGGCCCAAGATGCTACCCCAGAAGCTACCCCGCCATCTCAGCGGAGAAGCAGCGTGGCTTCCACCGAGCTCGTTCATTAGCCTGACTTGACGGGTCCTAGCTACCCCGTGGATTCTATCACGGATTCACACCATTGCCACCTTATGACGCAATGGGATCAGCTCAAAGTCAAGGCTGTTGTCGGCTCTGTGTTCCCTCCTTCACCCGAAGCAACTTTTCACTGCCGTCCGATTCCACAAGGCTATGTTGTTGTGATGGTGGATGAAATAACAGAGAGATTTGAGGAGCTCCAGCTTGACCACCCTACAGGTGATGGGGAGACTCAGCTGGGTCTTGCTATGCATACTCCGTGTCTATGGAGAAAGGAGCACACCAAGCTTCTGAACTTCACGGCTCCTGCTAGTCAGCTGGGCACTCCGCCTCCTCCTCCTCCTCCTCCGGTGAGTCATCAGGGCACTCCGCCTCCTACTCCAGCGTGTGAGGGCGGCAGTACTCTGCCTCCTTCTCTGCCTGCTCTGGCGTGTCTGAGGAGCTCGCCTCCTCCTTCGCCGCCTTGTAAGCGACGGCGGAACACAGACGCCACCGCTCCGGCTGCTCAGGCGCGTCGTAGCAGTCCGCCTCCGGCTGCTCTGCCTCTTCAGCAACGAAAGAAGATAGCCGCAGCCGCTCCGGCTGCTCAGGCGCGTTGTAGCAGTCCACTTCTGGCTGCTCCGCATCTTCAGCAACGAAAGAAGACAGCCGCAGCCGCTCCGACTGCTCTGGCGTCTAGCAGTCCAGCCAGAGGTGGGAGGCTAGCATAACAAACAAAAGGGAAACAAATGGAGGATGCAATGACCGACGAGGATGCAATGAATTTTGTAACAATGGAGGTGGACACATTAAGATTCGAGCACGGGAAGCCTCTCGTTAGACCTGGTACTTCCCTAACAACGATGATGCAAAGATTCCATGATTGGTACATGAACATCTGCAGGAAGTCTGGGAAAAATACTTTGTTGCTATCGGTTAAAGAGGAGCACAACCTCGTTGGAATTGATGTGTTGTTAGTTGCATATGAGGATTTCTTCCAGTTTTTCAATCAAAAGGCCCTCAATAAACAATCATCACTTGCTACTGTCTGTAAGTACTACTTCTCTGTAATTAGTTAAGTCTCTATATATAGCTCAACTCTTTCATTGCATGTATATATAATTATCCTCACTATATTATGCAGATTGAAGATCGCCGAATTGAAGAAAAGACAAGTAGGTGATATTGGGTTCATTAACGCAAATATCATGGATGAATGGAGTGTTAAACATGATGCCAAAGAAACCAAGGCCAAGTTGCTCGCATCGTTACTTTGAAATCAAAACAAAGCTACAATACTCTTTCCTTACAACTTCAAGTGAGTGTTATTATCTTCTGCATATTCGGTTTCCCTTATTATACTCGAGGTTATAGTAATGTAATTGATGAGTTATGCATGCATGCACAACTTCCACTTTATTGTGCTAGAGATTAAGCTTGAGCAGGGACTAGTAACCGTCATAGACTCCAAACGAAGAAATCCGGAGGAGTATGCGACCATGACTAAAATGCTCGAGAAGTAAGTTCAATCGATCATTATCGCACCATATCGGCAACTTTGTTCATTTCCTGATATCAAGTAATTGTTTTCTTTGTCTGACAGGGTTTGGAAAAAGTTCACCGCACAAGCTCCGGGACTGCCGGCGCAACTGCAATTTGATCACCAGAATGTAAGTACTAGCTACTAGCTAGTTCTGCGCATCTCCCATTGATTCTAGCTAGTTTCATCAATACCATTTACCATGCTTGCTTATCAGTTTGATTGACCTATATTTCTTGTAAAGTGGTTGTGGCAGGAATGCGGGAATTATTTCTGTGGATACTACATTTGCGAGTTCGTCCACCACACCATCTGTGAGCGGGGCTACTCTAAACAACAATATGAAATGCGTAAGCAATAATATTCAAATTTTTTTTTGTTACCATCATTTGTGTTCAGTTTCATTCATATAATTGTATTGACCCCCTTCTTGAAATTAGATGTGGCAGACGCGGGATGAACTCCTACCACAAGATCGCATACAAGCAATTCTAGAGGAATTGGTGGGATTCTTTCTTGACCACGTCATCTACAAACACGGAGAATACCATGTGGAAATTGAGCTCAGATGTTAGGGGACGTAAGAGATCTTATATGTTCTAGCGTCGGATAGATATACGAAAACTTGTTGTTCAACCAATCTATCGGAGAAGGAGAGGTCGATTACTTCTCTATGTGTATATGTTCATGACGATCTTTTGTACTTAATGGTTTCCTTCATTTGCTTACTAGCTAGCTAGCGTGTCGAGTCTATACGTAGTGTCGACCAAGCACAGAGATATATAAGAGAGGACACTCACCTCTATTAGCAAGCTAACACAATATGAAACCCCTAAATTAACCCTAAAAACCCACCCCCCTAAATTAACCCTACAAATTAAACCCCCCCCTTTCAGGAAAAAAAATCCAGCGCCTTTTGGTCCCGGTTGGTGGCACCAACCGGGACCAAAGGCCCCCCTGCCTGGGCAAGCCGCTCCAGCCACGTGGAGCCCCATCTATACTGGTTCCTGTTCGAACCGGGACTAAAGGTGTAGGGCTTTAGTGACGACCCTTTAGTCCCGGTTCGTGAACCGGGACAAATGGCCCTCACAAACCGGTTCGAATGGCCCTTTTTCTATTAGTTAGTTTCTTTTTTTAAGAAAAGGGCTCCCGCCCGGTTCCATTTCCATCAGAAAATGAAACCCACAGAGTTTATTCTTCATTAATTGCAATAAAATTGAGCAACATCAAGGTTGGTCGTGAAGCTCCTGGAATGTTCAACTATAATTTAGATATCATTTGTGCAGTTTAACTAAGATCAAGCGTGAAATGTATATCTCTGTTTGCACAAAAAAGGTGGAAAGGAGGGTGACTAACAAGTGACGAAACATGCATGAAATGAAAAAATCATTTTCCTTATCTGAATGGCAATCCTACAAGGACAATAGAAATTTCTAAAGCAACAACATTGCTAGATATTAGTGTGGGCATTAGGATTAACTATGACAACCGTTAAATACTGCATTACTTTAATGGTGCCATTGCTTCATTTTACCAACAACATTACAATAACAACTGCTACAGAGTCGGTATTTGGGCACGGGAGACTAGGCGGACCAGGACAGTTGCATTTCTAACGAAAAGAAGCAACTTATCTTAATGGGAAATTTAGCAGGACATGAAAAAAAGTGCCATTGATTCATATTACTGGAGGCATTACATTGAAAAAAACATTGGTTTAACATGTCCTTACTTTTAACAGTGCGACTGCTACATTTTACCAGTGGCATTACATAAGAGTGGCTCGGGGCAACAAACATCAGAACATGATATCTGGGTTGGTCCCATTTTTGTTCGATATAGCCTGTGTGAGGCTAGCAAATCTAGTGTTGGACTTACTCTATTGACTTGTCCCCTAGTCCCCACTTTCTTTCCTTTTTCAACCAATAGATCGGGTTTATATTGAGTTTGTACCACGTTTCCCTTTATTTCCCTATTAGACCTAGAGACCAGTTGGATAGCTAGTCTCTGCTACTTTTCGCCCCCATCATTTCCTCTTTCGACCAAGTCCTAGATTCATGTAACAAATTTCCCCCCGCCCCCACCCCCTTTCTTCCTTGTTTGAACCAAGTAGTACTAGATTCGAGTGCATGAACTAGTTTTACCTCTTAACAGTAAAAAAATTAGGTGGTTTTCGAACACCCGATCTATCCTATCTACGAGGGGCCCTAAGAAATAGTAAAAGATACAAATGGAGCGACGTCAGGAGCTCGGGAAGTAGAGCAAGGTCGGTTTCGAAGGAAGTTATACCTGAGGGTCGCCGGTATGTCGCTAGGTGGGCGGCGGGAGGCCGGATCTTCCCACAATATGGCAGCGAGGAAGAAGGGGTCGGAGGCCCTCCTCGCCAGCGATGCTTGGGAGAGAACAGCAAGGCACGCTGATCAGGACGCGCCGACAGTGGGTAAGATCCGTCGCCGAGGACGACTGCGTGAACATTGCACCTTCTCACCTTCCCCGACGGAGAGGATCTGGCTGGATCTATGACCAGTGGTGAGCAGAGAGATAGAGTGTGGCCACCACTGTCGTGTTTAGATCTGGAGAGGACAAGACAGTGTGAAGAGAGCAACACTAGCAAGCAAGCACAGAGGCTCCTGCCTATATAGTGGAGTACTAGTTTTCTTTTGTCTACCAGAGCCAGCTTGACCTCGTCAATAACTTTCTAGAACTCTTCATGCACATGCCCCGGAGGCGAAGTTGTCGTCATTTTGATCTGAAGATAACATAGTATTAGACTAGCCAAAGTGGGAGTAACTTCAGGAGTAACATCGAGTCCAACTCAGCAAATTTTCTTATGTGGCAATGAGTTAATGAGGTGAGATGTAGTTTGAGTAACTTAGCTAGTTACTGTAACATCACATGTCCCAATGCAATATGATTCTATAACCTAATAAATGAAGCTTTGCATGTTACTACCCACTATGAAGGTAGTAACATATTCTAGGGATATATGTATGTTACTAGTGTATGTTACTCTCCACTGTGACTAGTCTAACACGAAAAAATGCCACATGACAAGAAATCATAACCTCACTGCCCAAAGGAGACAAGATGAATCCCAATGGACAAACTAGACGAGGATCAAAGCTCAAATTAAAGATAAACTCGTAGAAAAGGGGTCCGTTGATAGATGTCCTAATTAACATAGCCGGCTTGACCTAGATGGCAGCCGAGTAGTCTTCGTGCATGTGCCCCCAATGACTAGCCCAACTCTAGTTGTCGATGTTTAACCCTCACAGTGATCCGAAGCACATGCCACCTAATTTTGTGAGATGACAAGAAACCTTTTTTTAGATTTCTCACCAGAACTACAGCCCTGTACAACACTGCCTGCATGATATGTAGATGATAGCCAATCCAGACGTGTCTGCTGGAGTCTGGTCACATGCATGGATGAACTGATCTTCCATGACTTGCAGGGATCATCCAGGAACATACGTATGTACTCCCTCCGTTTCCAAATATTTGCCTTTCTAGAAATTTCAACAAGTGACTACATACGAAGCAAAATGAGTGAATCTACACTCTAAAATATGTCTACATACATCTATATGTTGTGTCCATTTGAAATGCCTAGAAAGACAAATATTTTGGAACGGAGGGAGTACAACACTTCTCTAGTACTATCGCTCGTCTCTCTCTTCTATTAAGTCACCTGACTTGCGGGGCCGGGGAGTGTGCCTATGGTTGGTTCTCAATTGCTGTCCCACATGTGTGTGCAAATGCAATATGACGTGCGTTCCATTCGGAGAGCAGCATGCCAGACCGACTGACCGTCTAGGGTGCGACGCGAATGCGACGGGCATGCTGTATACTATGTACATGTGTACCGCCGTTTTCTTGAGGCTTTGCTCCATGGCGCAATCCATGGATACAAAATTAGTATACTGTACTATTTAAAAGTCGAGGGTGGGGCTTTTCCTGCGCGGTAGGTGGGGCAGCTCCGCCTAGTAGGTTCGATAGAGACGCGAGAAGATGAGGGAGTAGGCTACTACAAACATAGGGCTATGTGATTTGACAGCGAGTTACTGCTGGACAGGTGGGGCCCCGTGATTTGACTTGCCATTATCATTTTAACTGCGGCGCTACGACCGACGTGAGTCTCCCGATTCCCGACCACCTCCATACAGGTGCCTCTCCTAATGCTCCACCATGTAGAGGCTGGCTCTTGCATGAGAGCCCACTTCTCCACTTTTTCCTTGCCTCTTTCCTCCACATATGCAAAAATGCCATGTAAAGCGGGCTTGTAGCCCACTATTGTACTTACTTGTTCCTACAGGTGCTAAGCTTGCCACATAGGCATAAAGTCTAATGTGGCAAGTTAATTGAGAAGAGAGAGACTAGTTGGTGACCCAAGGAAGAAACGGTGCTAAGCGTGTGTACCTAGGTGAAAAGACAATTTTGAGTCTATAGCTAATTAAATGAAGCAAACTTAGCAACAACAAAAACTAAGCACCTATGCATTGGGGACTTGATTGCTAAGCCATTTAATGCCCTTAGCACCTCATCTAAGCACCATTTCATTGGAAGAGGTCATTCCTTGGCAATTGCAATAAATACTACGAAGAAAGAGATACAGAGAAGTAAAAAACACTTATAGCCAACCTTATAGCTAACCTATTGTAGTATGAGTGACTAAGTGATGACTATGTATGACATGCCAACTTCAGATAGCCTAACACACCATCCTAAATCTCCAAGGGCACCACCGCGCGAGCGAGGCAACCGTCGTGGTAGGCGGGACCCTGATACGGGCTGCTGGCAGCCCTTGGATCTGAGATCGAACGGTCGCATGCTAAGTTGCTGAAAATTTGCAGAATAACCCTCCAGGATAGGATATTCACCCATAGGTCTAGAATCACGCCATGCAACCGTTCGATCTCAGATCCAAGGGCTCTCGGAAGCCCGTATGATGGGAGAATGGAAAGCCACTACCCTACCGTTCGCACGCTGGCAGTTCGCTCCTACTCGTCCCCGGACGTCCTTTAATATTACGGCAGTTTGCTCCTAGTCGCCCTGTCCTTTCACATTACGGCGGTTCCACTAATCCTAACCCTCCTCCCAAATCCATGGCGTCCCAAATCTCCATGATTGGCGGTGAGTACAAGGTTAGAACCATCACCGATGATGAGTTCGATGTGATCTACCCCCGTTCTTCTGCGACAGTGAAAGGATGCCTTGCTCACTTCAGACGCATGCTGGAAAACTCAAATAATGAGTGGGTCACTGGTCTAGATGTTGAGTACACCATAGTCCTGGGACGAGAGAAGGATCTAAAGGAGGAAGAGAAGAATAAGCCCGCCGTGATCCAGGTTTGCGTGCATGACTTATCCTTGGTCTACCACATATGCTATGCCGACGTTGAATGCCAGGATTTTAAGAACTTCCACAAGGGCGGCCTAGTCAAATTCGTTACTGTAGACTTTATGAACGACGAAAGAGTTCTGGGTTGGATAGGCCTCATTGTAGGCAACCCCTTCGACCTCCAGAAGAATCGGCTGCTGCCCTCCAGTGGTCAGCCTTCAATGCTGACCCTGGTAGGAGCCATGGTTTATCCTTTGTACGGTAAACTGGAGAAACCTCCATACACGTTTCATCGTCATGCATGGAAGTGGAATGTACTAGATATAGACCACATCCACTACGCTGCAATGCATGGTGTGTTGTGCTGGACACCCTTATTGTGACTCAAATATCTTTTGCCATGTTATAATGACATAAATACAATTGGACCAACATGCCAGCTCTCCCTCTATATCACTACAATAAAATAAAGTGTGGGGCCTACTTGATCCCGACAGCGTTCTTATTTTCCTGTAAAATTATTCGCTTGGTTACTCCTGACAAGCGGGGCCACACTTATCATTGTGAGAATCGTCTTATTTTTGTCATGTAACATGGTCAACGGGTTTGACGTGAAAATGACAATGTCTAATGTCATTTTTGAGCAAACATCTAACTTAACGATGGCATTTTTGAGATATCAAATTGCATTTTTGAGCAGGCATGTCACGGATCGATGGCATTTTTGAGTAGTTGTAACTTCTAATGGCAAAACTAAGTAGTGATACACAACTAGTGGCATAAATAATAAGAACGCAAGAATTAAATAGGTATGCTGATTTCTTTAATAGAATTTAGCACCCCATTTAAGCACGTACTAGCTTTTTTAATAGTACTATATGCATAATGTGGTGACGAGCGCTCTCTATATGTACCACCTTTTTTTAATTTCAAGTTTTGCTCCATGGCGCAATCCATCAATACTACTACTGTACAAAAGTATACATTTTTTAAAGGCTAGAGGCTGGGGCAAGCTAGCTTGGTTGGTTTCACGAGAGGCGAGGGCCTTTGTGATTTGACAGCTCATTACTGTTGGAAGGCGGGGCCTTGTGATTTGATGGCTCATTACTACTGGAAGGCAGGGCCTTGTGATTTGACTGCTCGTATAAATGTGCCAACGACCCGAGGAGGAGCAAAGTACCATGCGGTATACTCAAGTTTTCCACTGGAGTAGTACTACAACGGAGGAGCACGAAACACGGCAGCCTAGTGCCATATGGCGATAAAAAAGATCTAATTTGCTAGTTATCTCATTGTTAGCATTGTTCTATTCATGCATCGCAGAGAACGTGACACGTGCAGCGAAACACCCGAAGCAAAAGATGAAACACAGGAGCAAAAGAAGAAGGAAGATTATCACCCCAAATGATCTAATTCGCCGCAGAGTCGTAACTGCTTCTTAATCGCCTCCACGACCTCCATCTCCTTGCGCGTCTCCTCCGCCATCTTCTTCATTCTGTCCATGACGCGACATTTCTCGACGCGAGCCTTCATCATCAGTTCCACGGCCGCATTACGTACCTTGACAACAGCCTAGTGCTTGATGTGGAGCTTTGCCAACTCCTCCTTCTGTTCGATGATGAGGGCCTGCAACATCTTCATCGAAGAACTACTATTCTCATGAAGCTTCTTCCAGCCGATGTTCTTCTCCTCAACAGGTCGAGCTCGTGGTAGAGCTTCGCCTTGTCCTCCTAAAGTTGCAGGATTTCACCGATCGCCTTCTTCTCCGAGGCAATGCTCTTCTTCAGCAGCATCACCAAGCCGGCGGTCAACCCCCCCTGCTTATTGAGCTCAGCGGGCATGTCGTCGAGGCTCTCCTTCAGCAGCTCCACCAAGCCGTGGATGAACTCCTTCTACTTATTGAGGTGCTTATTGAGCTGATCGGGCATGCTGTCGAGGGATAACGACTCCAGCACAGCCGACTCAGCATGTTCGCCTCCGCGGCTAGGGCGCTCCTGGGAGCCATCGCCTGCCCGTGAGAGATCTTTCGAGGTCTCTGCGTGGTGGCGAGCCCTCTTTTTTTCCGCAGCCTTGGTTGCCACTCCCTTGTTACGAGTAGTTCTCGACCTAGAGCTCTGCTCACCGGCCATGGCAAGGACGGACGAAGAAGAAGCACTTATGAGGAGGAAAGGTAGAGTAATTTTCGGTTAGGTAGTTCCCCTTTTTATAACCTAAGTACTAGCACTAGTACTAATACCTGCATAGTGGGAACACGTTCAGGTTTGGTACGTACTAGTAGGTGTGAGAAGGCTTGCACTTAATTGTAGCACTAGTACTTTCGAATGTGATGGGAACAAGGTAAATATTAATTGATGGTTTTGGTTTCGAGGCCTGAAACGGCTCCCGATGAGTTTAGTGGAACATAAATTTCAAGTAGACTACACTGCTCAAATGCGTAAATATTATGTTACTGTCAAAAATTGGCACAAAATACGAACGAGACCAATGGAAGTACTACTAGCAACCCATGATTTAACTACTCGCATGCGTGCAATGGAGTAGTAATGTATTTCTTCCGCCCTCACGTCCACTAAATTTGCATGCGCTGTATTAATTGACCATCAATGAAGTGAACGACTTTACACGCGTCAAATTATCACATGGGGCGGATCTTGGTACAAAATTGCATCTGCCCGTGTACCTGCGTGTGCGTGCGAGGGAATGAGTGCGTGCGTGGCATGCGTGCACATCTTCGCTTCGTGCATGTACCGCCAGTATGGCCCAGGGAGGACGGGTACATTCTTCTGGAACCAGCAGCACCTCACTATGATCAATCCACACAAGGAGGTTGCGACAACGCCTCCGCATGTGCCACATGGCTTCATGAACTATAAGAGAGAGACTGTGTAGCATACCATTGGAATTCTAATTTATGTGTTTTGCACATACTCGAAGTACTAGTAAGGTACACGTGCATTGCACGCATCAGATTTTGCAACCAAATTATGAATAAATACCACACTATAGCATGTAAGCTCTGAGCCATATATGCCTGATGTAGACCTTCGTTTTAATTCTTATAGTTCATCTCATTCAAAATCAATTAGTTTTTATAAAAAAGCTAGGGCCTCTTGGATTCGTAGGATTTCCAAAACGCGGGAATAGGAAAAACATGGGATTATTGTGGAATGTCGTCTTGAATCCTACATGATTGTACGAGTTTTTGATTGTGCATAGAAAAAACGCAGAATTCTTTCAAAGAGGTTTGAGTGGATGAGATGTTTCCTATAAAATCTAGTGCAAATGAATCATATGGAAAAATTCCTATGGTTTACAATCCTACGAATCAAACAACCAAGATAGGAAAAATTCCCAAGGATTAGAATCCTCCAAAATTCCTTTGAGAATCCTTTGAATCAAATAAGCCCTTAATCTATTTTATGATTCGTGGAATTGTGCGTTGTAAATCATAAAGTAAAAGCAAATAATGGCAATTCAACTAGAAAAAAAGTTTGGGCAGTTATGACATGGAAGATTCTAGAACAAAGGAGAACCACTGTTGTTTTGAGGTTTGTGCATTATGCTTAAGTTCAACCATGGAGTCTGCTAGATTGTACATGTGGCAAAATCCGGTGGGGGGCTAGAAGATGGTGCGAGGGGCCGAGTGGAGGGAGACTATGAAGGAGTGCACAAGTGTGAGATCGATATTTAGAGAGAGGGGGCGAGAACATGCACTGTTGCGCGCAGTGGCGGAGCCATGAAAAAAATGAGCTAGGGGGCCAAGCATTGCTAATCCTTTATGAGGAGGGACAATTCATGAACTTAAACCATTTTTACCAGCAATTGTCTAATGATCACATTCATATAGCCTCGATATATAGTGATGTTATACGGGGGGGCATGGCCCTTGCTGCCGCCTGTCTTCGCCATTGTGCGCGCGTCTGAGAGATGAAGCGGAAGGCATGGATGATGAGATGGGGACGTTGGATATATAATTAATGTGGGTGTATTAGCTATATATGTAGGGGTTGTTTGGTTCTAGGCCTAGGAGTGCCACACTTTTCCATACAATGTTGCCAAACTTGCCTAAGGTTAGTTATTCAAAATGAGAGCCACAAGTTGGCAAGCCTAAGGGAATCTTGCCACACTTGTTGTGTGTATGTGATGTGGGACCATAGTGTGGCTTGCCTAAGATGTGGCTTGAACCAAACACACACCTAAGTTGGTCAAATTTGCCTAACCTTAGGTGTGGCAAGCTTTGGCAAACTTTGTCTCAAACCAAGCAACCCCGTAATCCTATATAGAGAGGTATAGATTGATCGATGTGGACGTGGGAAAGAGGGTGAGACCTCACTAGATATATAGATTGATAAGTTTGTGTGGAAAATTATGAAAGACCTAGCTATACACACACACACACACATAGAGGAACATCGATCATTGCGCTTGCACGCGTGAGAGATAAAGAATGCCTGATATGATGGAGAGGGGGATGTGTGTGTGTGTGCCTTCATGGTAGACCGACCTGAAGAAAAAAGATTGCATGTGTGTGATGGATAATGCCGACTGGTAGTGTGTGTGCATGCATGCACGAGAGAAAGTTAGTGGTACTTATAAAGGGAAGACGATTGTGTGGGTGTAAAAGACTAGGTGAGGTCATAATCAATGTAAAGTTGAATTCAAATATTTGAATAAGAGATCATGATGTTTGAAACCCATGCATGCATGAATATAACGGAGATCTACGCGGTGTGGTTTGGAAACGAGCATGTTGTAATGTATACGCATTGAACAAGGTCAGTCTGATTTTAATTTGAGATACTGATGGCATACATCGTTTGGCCACATTGCATCCATGCATGGACACACTATTCTAATTGGATATTGTGGGTGGCTTTCGCATCACATATCTATATCTATACCCATATATATATATATATATATATATATATATATATATATATATATATATATATTATATTTTATATTTTTTATATTGTGCGCTGGTAACTTTAAGTTTGAAAGATGGTCATTGGATGAGGCAAATCCGATGGTGCAGAGATGGCAAATTTGAGCACTACTAGCCATTGGATATCATCTAGATTCCACCAGATTTTGCAACATGTACAATCTAGAAGACTCCATTGTTGAACTTAAGCATAATCCACAAACCTCAAAACACAAGCACTTCTTCTTTGTTCTAGAATCTTCCGTATCAGGATTGCCAAAATGTTTTTCTACATGATTTGCCATTATTTGTTTTACTTTATGTCTTACAACGCACAATTCCATGAATCTTAAAATAGATTAGGTTCTTATAAAAACTAGATGATTTTGAATGAAATGAACTATAAGAATTAAACGAATATCTACATCATGCATATATGACTCAAAGCTTACATGCTATAATGTGGTATTCATTCATAATTTGGTTGCCAAATCTCATGCGTGCAATGCACGTGTACCTTACTAGTCTAAATGGTGTTTGTGTGTGTGTGTGTTGTGCGTGTTGAGGTGCGAATTGTCTTTTTTTGGTACACGTTAAGCTTGTTCTCCTGAAATTTCAAGCTAGCGTCTCTGTCTATCGTGCTGCAAAACTCCCGCCTCTTCAACCGTGCATTGTTAGCCCGAAATATTTAAGATATATCTTTGTCTTGTTGTGCTCTGACAACTCCCTCCATCTCAACCCGCGCCTTGCTATTCCAAAATTAGAACTCGCGCGAAAACTCCCACCTCCTATGAAATCCCGACACATGAAATTACCCTGATATTCCCCTCGTCTTTCACGCCACCTCCATTCCCACACCGCCGTCTTCACCTGCACCACCGGAAGAGCAGCATCATCACCATTTTCTCGAATGAAGCTGGGGCCTAATCGGTGCCACCAAAGAGGTTGTACACTAATTGCCAAATTTTCTTCTTGATTCGATCTCAAGGTGCTCCCGGCGCTCGGTCTCGAGACGACACGGCGTGGCTCCATCCATAGCGGCGTTGCTGGCCACTTCCTCCATGGCGTCGCTCCCTCGATGGTGACGTCTACATCAGTAGGAGCTTGTTGGAAATATGCCCTAGAGGCAATAATAAATTAGTTATTATTATATTTCCTTGTTCATGATAATCGTTTATTATCCATGCTATAATTGTATTGATAGGAAACTCAGATACATGTGTGGGTACATAGACAACACCATGTCCCTAGTAAGCCTCTAGTTGACTAGCTCGTTGATCAATAGATGGTTACGGTTTCCTGACCATGGACATTGGATGTCATTGATAACGGGATCACATCATTAGGAGAATGATGTGATGGACAAGACCCAATCCTAAGCCTAGCACAAGGATCGTGTAGTTCGTATGCTAAAGCTTTTCTAATGTCAAGTATCTTTTCCTTAGAGCATGAGATTGTGCAACTCCTGGATAACGTAGGAATGCTTTGGGTGTACCAAACGTCACAATGTAACTTGGTGGCTATAAAGGTGCACTACAGGTATCTCCGAAAGTGTCTGTTGGGTTGGCACGAATCGAGACAGGGATTTGTCACTCCGTGTAAACGGAGAGGTATCTCTGGGCCCACTCGGTAGGACATCATCATAATGTGCACAATGTGATCAAAGGGTTGATCACGGGATGATGTGTTACGGAACGAGTAAAGAGACTTGCCGGTAACGAGATTGAACAAGGTATCGGTATACCGACGATCGAATCTCGGGCAAGTACTATACCGCTAGACAAAGGGAATTGTATACGAGATCGATTGAGTCCATGACATCGTGGTTCATCCGATGAGATCATCGTGGAACATGTGGGAGCCAACATGGGTATCCAGATCCCGCTGTTGGTTATTGACCGGAGAACGTCTCGGTCATGTCTGCATGGTTCCCGAACCCGTAGGGTCTACACACTTAAGGTTCGATGACGCTAGGGTTATAAAGGAAGTTTGTATGTGGTTACCTAATGTTGTTCGGAGTCCCGGATGAGATCCCGGACGTCACGAGGAGTTCCGGAATGGTCCGGAGGTAAAGATTTATATATGGGAAGTCCTGGTTTGGTCAGCGGCAAAGTTTCGGGTTTTATCGGTAACGTACCGGGACCACCGGGAGGGTCCCGGGGGTCCACCAAGTGGGGCCACCGGCCCCGGAAGGCTGCATGGGCCAAGTGTGGGAGGGGACCATTCCCAGGTGGGCTGGTGCGCCCCCCCCCACAAGGGCCCAAGGCGCCTAGGTTTTGGGGAGGGGGTGCTTCCACCTAACTTGGGGGGCAAGTTTCCCCCCTCTCCCCCTTGGCCGCCACCCTTAGATGGGATTGGGGCTGCCGCACCCCTTGGGGTGGAAACCCTAGAGGGGGCGCACCCCCTCCCTCTCCCCTATATATACTTGAGGGTTTTGGGGCTGCCAACACATGAGTTTTGACCTCTCCCTGGCGCAACCCTACCTCTCTCCCTTCTCCTCTCCCGTGGTGCTTGGCGAAGCCCTGCTGGACTACCACGCTCCTCCATCACCACCACGCCATTGTGCTGCTGCTGGATGTAGTCTTCCTCAACCTCTCCCTCTCTCCTTGCTGGATCAAGGCGTAGGAGACGTCACCGGGCTGTACGTGTGTTGAATGCGGAGGTGCCGTCCGTTCGGCACTAGGATCTCCGGTGATTTGGATCACGACGAGTACGACTCCTTCAACCCCGTTCTCTTGAACGCTTTCGCTTAGCGATCTACAAGGGTATGTAGATGCACTCTCCTTCCCCTCGTTGCTAGTCTCTCCACAGATAGATCTTGGTGACTCGTAGGAAAATTTTGAATTTCTGCTACGTTCCCCAACAGTGGCATCATGAGCTAGGTCTATTGCGTAGATTCTTTGCACGAGTAGAACAAAAAGTAGTTGTGGGCGTTGATTTTGTTCAATATGCTTACCGTTACTAGTCCAATCTTGTTTCAACGGTATTGTGGGATGAAGCAGCCCGGACCGACCTTACATGTACACTTACGTGAGACAGGTTCCACCGATTGACATGCACTTGGTGCATAAGGTGGCTAGCGGGTGCCAGTCTCTCCCACTTTAGTCGGAACGGATTCGATGAAAAGGGTCCTTATGAAGGGTAAATAGCAATTGACATATCACGTTGTGGTTTTTGCGTAGGTAAGAAACGTTCTTGCTAGAAACCCATAGCAGCCACGTAAAACATGCAAACAACAATTAGAGGACGTCTAACTTGTTTTTGCAGGGTATGCTATGTGATGTGATATGGCCAAGAAGAATGTGGTCAATGATATGTGATGTATGAGATTGATCATGTTCTTGTAACAGGAGTCACGACTTGCATGTCGATGAGTATGACAACCGGCAGGAGCCATAGGAGTTGTCTTTATTTATTGTATGACCTGCGTGTCATTAAACAACACCATGTAATTACTTTACTTTATTGCTAACCGGTAGCCATAGTAGTAGAAGTAATAAGTTGGCGAGACAACTTCATGGAGACACGATGATGGAGATCATGATGATGGAGATCATGGTGTCATGCCGGTGACGATGATGATCATGGAGCCCCGAAGATGGAGATCAAAAGGAGCAATATGATATTGGCCATATCATGTCACTATTTGATTGCATGTGATGTTTATCATGTTTATGCATCTTATTTTCTTAGAACGACGGTAGTAAATAAGATGATCCCTCATTAAAATTTCAAGAAAGTGTTCCCCCTAACTGTGCACCGTTGCGAAAGTTCGTCGTTTCTAAGCACCACGTGATGATCGGGTGTGATGGATTCTTACGTTCACATACAACGGGTGTAAGACAGATTTACACACACGAAACACTTAGGTTTACTTGACGAGCCTAGCATGTACAGACATGGCCTCGGAACACAAGAGACCGAAAGGTCGAGCATGAGTCGTATAGTAGATACGATCAACATGAAGATGTTCACCGATGATGACTAGTCTGTCTCACCTGATGATCGGACACGGCCTAGTTGACTCGGATCATGTAATCACTTAGATGACTAGAGGGATGTCTATCTGAGTGGTAGTTAATAAGATGAACTTAATTATCCTGAACATAGTCAAAAGATCTTTGCAAATTATGTCATAAGCTCACGCTTTAGTTCCACTGTTTAGATATGTTCCTAGAGAAAATATAGTTGAAAGTTGACAATAGCGATTATGCGGACAGTAGAAAGCTTATGTCCTTAATGCACCGCTCAGTGGGCTGAACCCCAAACGTTGTTTGTGGATGTTGCGAACATCAGACATACACATTTTGATAACTACGTGATAGTTCAGTTAAATGGTTTAGAGTAGAGGCACCAAAGACATTTTTCGAAACGTCGCGGAACATATGAGATGTTTCGAGGGCTGAAATTGGGATTTCAGGCTCGTGCCCACGTCAAGAGGTATGAGACCTCCGACGATTTTCTTAGCCTGCAAACTAAGGGAGAAAAGCTCAATCGTTGAGCTTGTGATCAGATTGTCTGAGTGCAACAATCACTTGAATCGAGTGGGAGTTGATCTTCCAGATGAGATAGTGATGTTTCTCCAAAGTCATTGCCACCAAGCTGCTAGAGCTTCGTGATGAACTATAACATATCAGGGATAGATATGATGATCCTTGAGGTATTCACGATGTTTGACACCACGAAAGTAGAAATCAAGAAGGAGCATCAATTGTTGATGGTTGGTGAAACCACTAGTTTCAAGAAGGGCAAGGGCAAGAAGGGATACTTCATGAAACGGCAAATCAGTTGCTGCTCCAGTGAAGAAACCCAAGGTTGAACCCAAACCCGAGACTAAGTGCTTCTGTGATAAGGGGAATAGTCACTAGAGTGGAATTACCCTAGATACTTAGTAGATGAGAAGGCTGGCAAGGTCGATAGAAGTATATTGGATATACATTATGTTAATGTGTACTTTACTAGTACTCCTAGTAGCACCAGGGTATTAGATACTGGTTCAGTTGCTAAGTGTTAGTAACTCGAAATAAAAGAGCTACGGAATGAACGGAGACTAGCTAAAGGTGAGCTAACGATATGTGTTGGAAGTGTTTCCAAGTTTGATGTGATCAAACATCGCATGCTCCCTCTACCATCAAGATTAGTATTAAACCTGAATAATTGTCATTTGGTGTTTGCGTTGAGCATAGACATGATTGGATTATGTCTATCGCAATACGGTTATTCATTTAAGGAGAATAATGGTTACTCTATTTATTTGAATAATACCTTCAATGGTCTTGCACCTAAAGGAATGGTTTATTGAATCTCGATCATAGTGATACACATTTTCATGCCAAAATTATAAGATAGTAATGATAGTTCCACTTACTTGTGGCACTGCCATGTAAGTCATATTGGTATAAAACGCATGAAGAAGCTCCATGTTGATGGATCTTGGACTCACTCATTTTTGAAAAGTTTGAGACATGCGAACCATGTCTATTGGTGCATACGCATGAAGAAACTCCATGCAGATGGATTGTTTAGACTCACTTGATTTTGAATGACTTGAGATATGCAAATCATACCACATGGACGAGATGACTGAAAAGCCTCGGTTTCAGTAAGATGGAACTAGATAGCAACTTGTTGGAAGTAACACATTTGATGTGTGCAGTCCAATGAGTGCTGAGGCATGCAGTGAATATCGTTATGTTCTTACTTCACAGATGATTCGAGTAGATGTTGAGTATATTTACTTGATGAAACACAAGTCTGAATTATTGAATGGTTCAAGTAATTTCAGAGTGAAGTTTAAGATCTTCGTGACAAGAGGATAGAATGTCTATGATATGATCATAGAGATGAATATCTGAGTTACGAGTTTTGGCACACAATTAAGACATTGTGGAAATTGTTTCACAATTAATACCGCCTGGAACACCATAGTGTGATGGTGTGTCCGAACATCATAGTAGCACCCTATTGGATATGGTGCGTACCTTGATGTCTCTTATCGAATTACCACTATCGTTCATGGGTTAGGCATTAGAGACAACCGCACTCACTTTAATAGGGTACCACGTAATTCCGTTGAGACGATGCCGTTTGGAGAAACCTAAGTTGTCGTTTGTTAAAAAGTTTGGGGCTGCGACGCTTATGTGAAAAAGTTTCAGGTTGATAAGCTCGAACCCAAAGCGGATAAAATGCATCTTCATAGGACACCCAAAATAGTTGGGTATACCTCCTAATTCAGATCCGAAAGCAATAGGGATTGTTTCTTGAATCGGGTCCTTTCTCGAGGAAAAGTTTGTCTCGAAGAATTGAGTGGGAGGATGGTGGAGACTTGATGAGGTTATTGAACCATCACTTCAACTAGTGTGTAGCAGGCATAGGAAGTTGTTCCTGTGGCACCTACACCAATTGAAGTAGAAGCTTATGATAGTGATCATGAAGTTTTGGATCAAGTCACTACCGTACCTCGTAGGGTGACAAGGATGCGTGCCACTTCAGAGTGGCACAGTAATCCTGTCTTGAAGGTCATGTTGCTAGACAACAATGAACCTACGAGCTATGGAGAAGCGATGGTGGGCCCAAATTTCGACAAATGGTTAGAAGCCATGAAATCCGAGATAGGATCCATGTATCATAACAAAGCATGGACTTTGGTGGACTTGCCCGATGATCGGCAAGCCATTGAAATAAATGGATCTTTAAGAAGAAGACGGACGTGGACGGAAATGTCACCGTCTATGAAGCTTGACTTGTGGCGAAGAGTTTTTCACAAGTTCAAGGAGTTGACTACGATGAGATTTTCTCATCCATAGCGATGCTTAAGTCCGTCGAAATCATGTTAGCATTAGCTGCATTTATGAAATCTGGCAGATTGATGTCAAAACGAGTTTCCTTACCAGTTTTCATAAGGAAAGGTTGTATATGATACAATCAGAAAGGTTTTGTCAATCCTAAGGATGCTAAAGCTATGCTAGCTCCAGCGATCCTTCTAAGGACTGGAGTAAGCATCTCGGAGTTGGAATGTACGCTTTGATGAGATGATCAAAGATTTTGGATTTATACAAAGTTTATGAGAAACTTGTATTTCCAAAGAAGTGAGTGGGAGCACTATAGAATTTCTGATAAGTATATGTTGTAAACATATTGTTGATCAGAAATGATGTGGAATTTCTAGAAAGCATATAGGGTTATTCAAAAAGTGCTTTTCAATAAGAAACCTAGATCAAGCTACTTGAACATTGAGCATCAAAATCTATGAGGATGGATCAAAATGCTTAATAATACTTTCAAATGAGCATATACCTTGACATGATCTTGAAGGTGTTCAAGATGGATCAGTCAAAGAAGGAGTTCTTGCCTGAGATGTAAGGTATGAAGTTAAGACTTAAAGCTCGACCACGGCAGAAAAGAGAGAAAGGACGAAGGTCATCCCCTATGCTTCAGACATAGGCTCTATAGTATGCTATGCTGTGTACCACACCGGAAGTGTGCCTTGCCATGAGTCAGTCAAGGGGTACAAGAATGATCCAGGAATGGATCATTGGACAGCGGTCAAAATTGTCCTTGGAGTAAATAAGGACATGTTTCTGGATTATGGAGGTGATAAAGAGTTCGGCGTAAAGGGTTACGTCGATGCAAGCTTTAACACCTATCCGAATGACTCTGAGTAGCAAACCGGATACGTATAGTGGAGCAACCAATTGGAATAGCTCCAAGTGGAGCGTGGAAGCAGCATTTACAATATGACATAGAGAATTGTGAAGTACATACGGATCTGAATGTTGCAGATCCGTTGACTAAAACCTCTCTCACAAGCAAAACATGATCAAATCCCAGAACTCATTGAGTCTTAATCACATGATGATGTGAACTAGTTTAGTGACACTAGTAAACTCTTTGGATGTTGGTCACATGGCGATGTGACCTGTGAGTGTTAATCACATGGCGATGTGAACTAGATTATTGACTCTAGTGCAAGTGGGAGACAGTTGGAAATATGCCCTAGAGGCAATAACAAATTAGTTATTATTATATTTCCTTGTTCATGATAATCGTTTATTATCCATGCTATAATTTTATTGATAGGAAACTCAGATACATGTGTGGGTACATAGACAACACCATGTCCCTAGTAAGCCTCTAGTTGACTAGCTCGTTGATCAATAGATGGTTACGGTTTCCTGACCATGGACATTGGATGTCATTGATAACGGGATCACATCATTAGGAGAATGATGTGATGGACAAGACCCAATCCTATGCCTAGCACAAGGATCGTGTAGTTCGTATGCTAAAGCTTTTCTAATGTCAAGTATCTTTTCCTTAGACCATGAGATTGTGCAACTCCCGGATACCGTAGGAATGCTTTGGGTGTACCAAACGTCACAACGTAACTGGGTGGCTATAAAGGTGCACTACAAGTATCACCGAAAGTGTCTGTTGGGTTGGCACGAATTGAGACTAGGATTTGTCACTCCGTGTAAACGGAGAGGTATCTATGGGCCCACTCGGTAGGACATCATCATAATGTGCACAATGTGATCAAAGGGTTGATCACGGGATGATGTGTTACGGAACGAGTAAAGAGACTTGCCGGTAATGAGATTGAACAAGGTATCGGTATACCGACGATCGAATCTCGGGCAAGTACTATACCGCTAGACAAAGGGAATTGTATACGGGATCGATTGAGTCCATGACATCGTGGTTCATCCGATGAGATCATCGTGGAACATGTGGGAGCCAACATGGGTATCCAGATCTTGCTGTTGGTTATTGACCGGAGAACGTCTCGGTCATGTCTGCATGGTTCCCGAACCCGTAGGGTCTACACACTTAAGGTTCGATGACGCTAGGGTTATAAAGGAAGTTTGTATGTGGTTACCGAATGCTGTTCGCAGTCCAGGATGAGATCCCGGATGTCACGAGGAGTTCCGGAATGGTCCGGTGGTAAATATTTATATATGGGAAGTCCTGTTTTGGTCACCGGAAAAGTTTCAGGTTTTATCGGTAACGTACCGGGACCACCGGGAGGGTCCCGGGGGTCCACCAAGTGGGGCCACCGGCCCCAGAGGGCTGCATGGTCCAAGTGTGGGAGGGGACCAGCCCCAGGTGGGCTGGTGCGCCTCCCCCCCACAAGGGCCCAAGGCGTCTAGGGTTTGGGGAGGGGGTGCTTCCACCTAACTTGGGGGCAAGTTTCCCCCCTCTCCCCCCTTGGCCGCCACCCTTAGATGGGATAGGGGCTGCCGCACCCCTTGGGGTGGAAACCCTAGAGGGGGAGCACCCCCCTCCCTCTCCCCTATATATACTTGAGGGTTTTGGGGATGCCAACACATGAGTTTTGACCTCTCCCTGGCGCAGCCCTACCTCTCTCCCTTCTCCTCTCCCGTGGTGCTTGGCGAAGCCCTGCTGGACTACCACGCTCCTCCATCACCACCATGCCGTTGTGCTGCTGCTGGATGGAGTCTTCCTCAACCTCTCCCTCTCTCCTTGCTGGATCAAGGCATATTAGACGTCACCGGGCTGTACGTGTGTTGAACGCGGAGGTGCCGTCCGTTCGGCACTAGGATCTCCGGTGATTTGGATCACGACGAGTACGACTCCTTCAACCCCGTTCTCTTGAACGCTTCCGCTTAGCGATCTACAAGGGTATGTAGATGCACTCTCCTTCCGCTTGTTGCTAGTCTCTCCATAGATAGATCTTGGTGACTCGTAGGAAAATTTTGAATTTCTGCTACGTTCCCCAACAGAGCTACTGTTGCTTTAGCTCTCGCTCGCGCTGCTCCTCTGCTCTTGCTCTCGGTCCCCTGCCTGGTCTGCTCTTGCTATTGCTCTTGCTCTTGCTCGTGCTGCTTCTCTGGCTCTTGCTCTTGCTTGCGATGCTGCTCCGATTTAGCTACACTTCAGTCGACTGAACCGACTTTTGGGTAAGTCGATTTTCAGGGGGTGTGGGGGCTCGCCGGAGTTAAGGAAGAACCAGTCGTAGCGGGGAGGGGGGCTTACCGAAGAGGTACCCCACTATCTATCTTAGGGTTCAGGGTGGGACGGTCGTCGCCGGTG
>NC_041385.1:189046807-189158383 GCF_002162155.2 Triticum dicoccoides | reverse complement strand
AGTGTTTTTGAGGCGGGTGGGGTGGCGGGGGCGGCTGTTTGGCAGGTGGTGGCTGGCGGCTCAGGGGGGTGGAGGTTGAAGATGAACTTGCAGGCTCTTGATTTCATATCCAACGGCTGCAAATTCAACTGACCAGAGATGAAAAAGTCAGTCAACTGACGTGTAGCCTCACCTCTAGTGCGTTCAGTTTCGACAGTAAAATTCAGTTTCGACAGCATAATTCAGTTTCGACAGTTAAGTTCAGTTTCGACAGTTAAATTCAGTTTTGACAGTTAAGTTTAGAGATGAGCGGCTGATGTATTTTACATCTAGCACTTTGTGGTTATGTATTTTACGTCATCTATTGGAGATGCTATTAGAATTCCACTCAGGTTAACATTGTCTCTCTTGTCCTGCTTCAGCCTCGGCGTCGTACAACTCACCGGAGCTGCTCCAACGATGAAACCCTCCGTCACAGCGGAGTAGTACCTCGGGCTCCATCTCCAGACACCTAAGATCTTCTTCCCCTCCTCCGACAGCCAAGTCAGCTAGAGCATCCTCACCAGACAACACAATCACGCTGAGATGACATGGCTTCGCCAAAGAGGTTGTACACTGGTTGCACCTCTTTTTTACTCTACATGTTATATATATTGTCCACTGAGCACACATAGTAACGTAAAATACGATTATTTTTACCTACTATATGACAAGCAGTGAGGTACCAGGCAACTTAGCTATCCGTGATGGACTCTCTTGAACGCCATCATTATTTATCTCTGCGTGTTTGAGCTGTGCATTTGTCTATGGGCCTGGGGGTTGAGCTAGTAGGGCAGTGGCCTGGGTCCAAAGTAATAGAAGTAGCACAAAAACTTTTTTTAGTGTAGGCTTTTTCTTGCTCAATCTTGCCTACTAGAATCGCCAGTGCTTGAAAGGAAAAGTGAATGAAAAACATAGGAATTGGAAAGTTTCCTATGGTACTACTTTTCATGAATTTGGTGCAAAGGAATGGAGCAAAGGAAAACTGTAGGATTTGTTCCTTTAGTGTCTCCTTGAAAGAAAAACCATAGGAATTCTAATTTCCACTTTTCCTCCTTTTCATATTCCTATTCATGAAGCACAAGACTAAGAGATAGTAGCATAATAGCATTATAACCGTACATTTTCTTGTGGTCTGACTTAATCTCACCATGCTTCTTTGCATCCTATGATCTTCCAAATCTTGTGAATTAAACACCCAGATTGGTAGAAATCCTGTGTTTTTAAATTCTCTGTTTTGCATGTGCATTCCTATCCTATTCATGTCTATTTCCTATCCCTGCATTGTTAGAATCCTCAAATTCAAACAAGCCCTTACACAATTACTTCTGTTACAGATATGTGTCAACAAAAAACCTTGTGCGGTTTGTCCTGCTCCTGCGGCGCCGTGTTCCACCCCAGCTCAGCTGCTCCAACAACGGAAGGGTTCACCATAGCAGGGATCCACTCTCCAGACTGTCTTTCGCCGCCTCAGATCTTCTTCCCCGCCACCGACAGCCACGACAACTGCATTACCATCATCAACTGAGTAGATGACCTTGAGGACTACATGGGTCCGCAAGAGAGGTCGCACTCTTCTGTGTCTTCTTACGTTATGCATCACTTAATATGATGACATGCTACATTGCCGTTGTGTTCACCTATTAGACTCCGAGTCAGGTCCAAACTAATGGTGAAACTTGAGTTTTTAAATGGTTGTGGGGTACATATTGGGGCAGCAATCAGTACTATATGTCTACTATCTAGTTAATCTCGGGTGTCTACTATGAGTTTCATGTTGGGTGCAAATAAGCATTAAAGGAGCCATTATATGTATTTTTTAACTAAAGCTATTATTTTCCTGCTATCATTGGTTTTGGATCTATCCATAGTTTGCTACCATCACTCTGGATTTGTGCATGCACTCCTTACATAATCTCACTATGTTTTATTCCTATGCATGCTAGTTATTGTACACAATGGAACTGATCATGTAGAGCAAAAGAGACAAGCCTTGCGTGGCAATAAAATTTCATGCAGATGCCGCTCCATGGTGGGCGCAAAGGCAGCCCCCCTCCACCCATTTCAGATCGTAATCAAGAGGAAGATAACTGTTCTGAGGGGGATTCAGAAGGAGAAGACCACTCCTATTTACCCCATGAGGTCTTCGCTCTAACTTGGCATGCTAATGTTGGTAATATCATGCGTATGGTGCCTTGCATTGCTTACTGTATACATCAAAGATGTCATCTTCTTAGTTTAGACATGCTTTGTGTCAATGCCATCTGTTTAGTTTCTTTATCGTATATGTGAATCATGCAATGCCATCTGTTTAGTTTCTTTATCGTATATGTGAATCATGCAATGCCATCTTGTTTAGCCAGGCATCATATATGTGAATTTTGCAATGCCACCCTGGTTAGCCAGTCATCTTATATGTGAATTATATCATGCCATCATTTTTTTATTACGTGTTACATTTGTCAACAATTTTAGTACATTCAATTACTCTTCCTGTGCATCAGCCATTCGACACGGTCATGGAAAAATCTGGAGTGGAAACAAGGTCTTTAGAGCAGACAATGCTATCTGACGAAGCGCATGTCTTGCTGGTTATAGATAGCTCCTCAGAGGAGGATTCAGAGACAGATGACTAGTCATATCCCCCCCCCCCCTGAGGTGCATGCTCTAACTTGGCAGGGTTATGTTGCTCATATCGTGCGTATGGTATCTTGCATTGCTATGTCATTTGCTTAGTTTAGACATGCTTTGTGTGAATGCCACCTGTTTAGTGTCTAATTACCATATATGTGAATTATGCAATGCCATCTTGTTGCAAGACATTATATATGTGAATTATGCAATGTTATCTTGTTGCAAGGCATTATATATGTGAATTATGCAATGCCATGCTGTTTAGCCAAGCATCATATATGTGAATTATATCATGCCGTCCTTTTTTGTATTTCTCATTGCTTTTGTCGACAATGTTTGTATATTCAACTGCTCTTCCTGTGGATCAACCATTTGAATTGGTGATGGAGAAATCTAGAGTGAAAACAAGGTCTTCAGAGTAGACAATGCTACCTGCTGAAGCAGATATCTTGCTGGTTACATATAGCTCTTCAGAGGAGGATTCAGAGGCAGATGATCAGTCCTATTATCCCCCTGAGGTGTATGCTTAAACTTGGCAGGGTTATATTACTCATATCATGCATATGTTGTATTGCAATGCTTAGTTTTTACATCATGTACACAATATTGAATGCCATCTCCTTAGTTGACACATCATATATGCGATTTCCCTCTGCTCACTTACTTAGTATATAAATCATATATTTGAATTATATCATGCCATGATGTTTACATAGACAACATGTATCTGAATTATGGAATGCCAACCCATTTTCTAAAGACATAATATAGTTATATCATTTCATCCTGTTTACATAGTCATCATATTTTAAATTATGTCATTCTATCCATTAATTATATCATGCCATCATGTTTCCATTGACGGCATGTTTGTGATTTATGGCATGCCAACCACTTTAATAGACACATCGTATAGTTATATCATGTCATCCTGTTTACATAGTCATCATATTTTTAAGTATGTCATTCTATCATGTTTAGTTAGCCATCATACATGTGAAATTGTGTCATGCTATCCTGTTTAATTAGCCATCATATATGTGAAATTATGTCCTGCTATTCTGTTTGGTTAGACAACATAAATGTGAATTATTTCATGCCCTGTTTTCTTCCCTACTATCCATTGCACCTGTCTATCTTAAAATGTCTGTACATTCAATTCTTTTCTTGTTTACCAGCCATTTCAACTGGAGGGGGTGATGGAAGTATCTATGGGAGTAAAAACACGGCCTTCAGAAAAGATCGTGCTACCTGTCGATGCAGATAGAACCACGAAACTTGCCCAAGAACCAGCCCCACCACACATAACCAAGACTCACGCAGATTGTACCCCTACCCAGTTGGACAGAGAACCAGCTACACCACTTCTAACCCCAACCCCAATAGATAGTAACCCAATTCACGTTGACACAACACCGTCTCCACCACAGAGCACCCAAACACGAGCAGTTAGTAAGGCTACTATAGTGCCCAAAGCACAAGGACCACCACTCTGAACCCCAAGTCAACGCTTAAAGCAGAAGAAGAATTGTTCTTAGGTCAGGTTCCGTAGCTATGGTTCATACTACTTTGCTCTTGCATCACTGTATTTACTCATACCAACTAATTTCAAATTTGAAGGATGCAATTGAAACTCCAATGGCGCAACAGCTATGTTTTAAACATGTTTATTTAACGTGTTTGCTATTGTAACTTGCTCTATGTTCATTTCAGTTTCAATTGAATAAACAGTTATGTTCTCATGCCATGCACATTACAAGTGTTGTTATTGCTGTGTAGTTTCCCACACTTATATTATGTCTATATATGCTGCTTTATCTTAAATAGATATGATACGAACTATATCTATCTTGATTTGGCAACATAAACTAGAATGATATAGACCATACCGTGACCATACTACATAGATATATGTTTGTTTCATGCTGTCTTCCTACCCACCTTACTACTGAACTGGTTTACGAAAATGATTTTCATATACTACATTGTAAACCTGTGATGTGTTTGTTTGTTTATCTTTTAGAACACTGATAAAATATTGGAGAAGAGTACCCCATTATGCAATGGTAAAGGAAGTAATGCAGATAAAGTTCAAGATAGTGAGACATCCCTGTTGGTCTTCAAAAAAGCTGATAAAAACTATATTGAAGACACTGAGACAACCCCAAAGTCCTGTCTTGATGTAGTGTTCGAGTTACTAGCTACTACTGCTGGCACCAGCTCTTCAAACTCGTTGCCTGAACCAGTTCGGCTTCTTGAGTCTCAACTTCAAGTTGAAAGACATCGATCAGATGTTATGCTACAGGAAGACGAAGGACTGAGGAAGTCCCTGCAGAATTCAGATGCATACTTTCTGGTGCAACAACAAGTGCTGGAGGATTTAAGCGCCAAACAAGAGAAAGTTAATAAGCTTGCTAAGCATCTTGCCAGCATTATGGGTACCCAGGATATTGTTTCTTGAGCTCTTCTAAAGTGGTTTCAGTTCTGGACTTGTTTTGCTGCGGTGTTTATATGCTGCTTTGTTCCCTATATTTGCACTGGTGGTGAACTTTGATGCCTAGTGGATGTAATATGTGTAATAGCCGTGATAGCCTAGAGTAAGTTGCTTGCTTATTTAGTTCCTTATTGTCTTTTTATTTCTTTGCTTGTAGTCAGTGCAGTTCTTTTTCCGCGGTTTGCTAGTGGCTGCAATAACCTATTTTTTAAAACTAGGCCACAATAACCATGGGCTACATATTTACTGTAGTTACCATGGCCCTCCTACGGGCCATGGAAACAATGGGTCTTCTATGGGTCATAGAAAGAATGGGCCTTATACGGGTCATAGACACAATGAGCCTTCTACGGGCCGTATCATCAATGGGCCTTCCATGGGCCGTATGATCGGTTGGCCAAACATGGGCCAACAACAAACCGCATTATGGCCGTAGACGGGCTAGAGTTGGAATCATATGTTCATGGGCCGACCATAACGGGCCGTCGTTAATCGGCCGTATTTGATGACGCTATGAAAATGGCCCAACTTATGAACGGGCCACAAGCAGGCCGACTGTAACCTCGGGCTGAATTTGGTCCACAAGCAGAAAATGACAGTAACGGGCCGTAAGTAAACGAATGCTAGTAATGAGCCCAAGAATAAATGGGCCCTGAGAATGCCGAAAGATAACATGGGCTGGAAACGGCCCAACGGAATAACAGGCCATTAATGGGTATAAAGTGATACACTGTTCATTACGGGTGAGGGAGTCCTGGATTAGGGGGTATCCGGACAGCCCGACTGTATACATCATCCGGACTATTGAAACATGAAGATACAAGACTCAAGACTCCGGCCCGTGTCCGGATGGGACTCTCCTTTGCGTGGAAGACAAGCTTGGCGATCCAGATATTATATTTCCTTCCTTGTAACCGACTCCATGTAAACCCTAGCCCTCTCCGGTGTCTATATAAACTGGAGAGGATGGTCCTTAGAAGGCTGATCACAATTACAATCATACCATCATAGGCTAGCTCTTAGGGTTTAGCCTCTACGATCTCGTGGTAGATCTACTCTTGTACTACTCATATCTTCAATATTAATCAAGCAGGAAGTAGGGTTTTACCTCCATCGAGAGGGCCCGAACCTGGGTAAACATTGTGTCCCTTGCTTCCTGTTACCATCAGCCTAAGACGCACAGATCGGACCCCCTACCCGATATCCGCCGGTTTTGACACTGACATTGGTGCTTTCATTGACAGTTCCTCTGTGTCGTCGCTTAGAGGATTGATGGATTATTCAATCATCAACAACACGGTCCAAGGTGAGACTTTTCTCCCCGGACAGATCTCTGTGTTCGGCGGCTTCACACTGTGGGCCGATAAGCTTGGCCATCTTGAGCAGATCGACAGCTACGACCCTGGCCACCAGATCAGGTTCAGAAACTTGAACTACACGGCGGATATTCACGGAGACTTGATCTTCGACGGATTCGGCCCTGTGCCAGGAGCCCCGGTCAGTCACGACGAGCACGACCTAGACCTGCTGTCGGACAATGCTCGGAACATCATCCCTGCAATAACCCCGGATCTAAATCTGGAACAGGTTGTGTTGCCCAAGGACAGAGGGGTAGACCCCGCCCCACAGGCCGCATACACATCGGCGGTGGAGCCAAACACAGGTCTCACCTCCGTGGAGGCCTGTAACCCCGGGCCCCCGGAGTCATATCCGGTCGTTGGTCTCGGTCCGCTCAATCTTGAGCAAGCCGAGCCAGGTTGGGCTCCGGTAATGGACTTTACCGCCGCGGACATCTTTCAACACTCGCCCTTTGGCGACATGCTGAACTCATTAAAGTCTCTTTCTTTGTCAGGAGGCTCTAGGCCGAACTATGTCCGGCCCGAGTGGGAAGCAGGGGACAAAGGAATTCGTTGCCCACCCACCACCCACTTCATCGCCACGATTGAAGATTTAACCGACGTGCTTGACTTCGACTCCGAAGACATCGACGGTATGGACGACGATGCAGGAGAAGCTCCAGAATCCCTGGGGCGCGGGACTAATACCTTGTCACACGGTATATACATGGTAGATACGCCCAATAAGGACGACAGCGATAATCCGGATGATAAACACCCGGGCAAAAGCCAAAAAGGCGGCGCAGACGCCGCTCAAAGTCCAGCAATTGCAAAAATAGCGACAAGAGCGCAAGAAGGCTCGATATACCCGTAAACTCCGAAAGCAACCACGACCACATGGACCCAGCGATGGAGCAGGATGAGCCAGGTCACGCCAAACCAAGTTCGGAGCAGATATCCGATCACAATGATCCAGAGGGACGAGCTCATGAAACCGCCCCAGAACAGGAAAACAGTTCGGACGACGATGCATTCATCATCCCGGACGAACAAGTGGAATGAGACAGCCTCCATAGAAAGCTTATGGCCACCGCAAGAAGTCTAAAAAAGCAGAAGCAATGGCTTAAGGCCGCACAGGAAAAGCTAAGTCGCAGATGGAGTAAAGTGCTAGACAGTGAAGGAAGATATGGCGACGATCGCCATACGAAAAGCTATCCGAAGTGCAAGCTACTGCCAGAATTCGACGACGAGGCCGTTCCACCAAAGAATAATACGACCGGGAGACCAGACGTACCGCTCCACAACCGCAATAGAACGGCCACAGACACCGCGCATGATCTACGTGAGCATCTGGATAAGAAAGTCGGTGCAGCCAGGTCCATCTATGGATCTAAAAGACACACCCCGATGAGGGACTATGGTCACCCAAATGCTCATACAAGCCAAATACCAGTTTGGAATAAACTCCGGACACAGCAACAGCCGACTGCATGCCACAACACGTCCAGATACAGAGGGGCTGCTCACCCCCTATGCTTCACCGAAGAAGTACTGGACCATTAATTCCCACAAGGCTTCGAACCTGTGAACATAGAAGCATACGACGGCACGACAGACCCAGGGATCTGGATTGAGGATTTTATCCTGCATATTCACATGGCTCGTGGAGATGACCGCCACACCATCAAATACCTTCCCTTAAAATTGAAGGGTCCAGCTAGACACTGGTTGAAAAGCCTCCCTGAAAACTCAATCGGGAGTTGGGAGGAACTCAAAGATGCTTTCAGGGCCAATTTTCAAGGGACTTATGTCCGGCCTCCGGATGCAGACGACCTAAGTCACATAATCCAACAGCCCGGAGAGTCCGCCCGCAAGCTTTGGAACAGATTCCTCACTAAGAAGAATCAAATTGTCGATTGTCCGGACGCCGAAGCCTTAGCGGCATTCGAACACAGCATCCATGACGAATGGCTCGCCCGACACCTTGACCAAGAAAAGCCAAGGACAATGGAAGCCTTAACAAGCCTTATGACCCGCTTTTGTGCGGGTGAAGATAGCTGGCTGGCCCGTAAAGGCACTAGCGACCCCAGCACATCCGAAATAAGGGATGGCAACAGGAAGCCACGGCGTAATAAAAACAAACGCCAAGACAAGGAAGAGAGCCCGGATAACATGACGGTTAACGCCGGATTCAGGGGCTCTCGACCTGATCAGCAAAAGAATCCATTTAAAGGCAGTAAAGAGGGACCGTCCGGTCTGGACAGAGTTCTAGACAGACTATGCCAAATTCATGGCACCCCGGAGAAACCTGCGAACCACACCCATAGAGAGTGCTGGGTCTTCAAGCAGGCCGGCAAATTAAATGCCGAACACAAAGGGAGGGAAACACCAAGTGAAGACGAGGACGAACCTCGCCAGTCAAACACTGGGGGACAGAAAAAATTCTCGCCAGAGGTTAAGACAGTAAACATGATCCACGTGAGTCACACATCCACAAGAAGGCAAGAACGCGCGCTCAGAGACGCGCACGATGAAAAGCCCACTGTACCCATATCTGACTACTGGATGTCTCATCCGATCACTTTCGATCACATGGACGACCGAACTAGTATTCGGCACGGAGGATCACATGCCTTGGTGCTTGACCCAATAATCGACGGATACCGTCTCACCCGTGTCCTCATGGATGGCAGCAGTAGTATCAATTTAATATACGAGGACACTGTTCGCAGAATGGGGATAAACCCATCCAAAATTAGCCAAAGCAGCACCGCCTTTGAAGGGGTGATACCAGGCATTGAAGCCTACGGCAGGGGCTCCGTCGTGCTGGAAGTAACATTCGGCTCCCCAGGCAACTCCAGAAGCGAAGAATTGCTCTTCACCATCGCACCCTTCCAAAGTAGCTATCATGCATTACTAGGAAGAATGGCCTTCGCCCACTTCAACGCATTGCCGCACTATGGCTACCTTACACTCAAGATGCCCGGTCCCCGTGGCGTCATCACCGTTAGCGGAATCACAGAGCGCCCTTCACGTGCAGAGGAATACGCGACGGCCCTGGCGGCCGGACTATAAGTGGCCTCTAAATATCAGAAAACAGGACTGGTCATTAAGACCACAGACACGGTTAGACGAGTCCGGTAGCCCGGATAAAATTCAACCGAGCACCGTATACGCAATCCCATAGCGGAAACCAGGGGCTATAAATATTTAATACAGCCCCACACGTGGCCCACCCTTATTGGCAAGCCAACATCTTACACCTTTACTATCCACCGCATACTTACGTTGTACTCTCCTATGAGTTTTCCTTTTTTTCGAGACAACGTTCACGTGATACCCTTCCAGGATACAGCACAGCGGAGACAAAGGCGCAGACGTGCAGCAGGGCCCCGTTCAACATGTTTCTTTTTAGATTAAGCCCCTGGGTAAACCTTTTCTATTGCCTCTTGTTGTTTCAATCATCCCATGGGTTCCATACCTACAGAGGATACTGTCGTAATTAGCATTTCGCCACGACAGAGTACCGCACGTACCTGGAAATACAGGGTTCATAACGAATGGGCATTCTTGAGCCCATCTTCTATTATAAAGCCCTAACACCCTCGGGAGTGTTCGACGTCACGAGTTTGGTCTTATATGCATCAGCTCCGAATCATGTCTTTGGTCAAATGTTAGGTTTGCACGGCTCCTGGGTTTGCCGCCTTATGTTCCGTTATTATCGGCTAAGGCAGGCCAAAGGAGAACTACTACGATTGTGTCCTGGTTATCCCGGATGAGCGCCTCAGTAGAGAAAGCCAAAAACTGACTGTCATGATACAGCGAGAGACTGTTCAACCACTCGAAGACTCACCGGAATCTCTAAAGATTCCTCCGCATTAACGAAGGGCCGTTTCCCGGCCATGTACACACGCACCCGTATTCGGATGCACGCACATGTACCAGGGGCTACATAGTAGCCCCACCATTAGACTCCCATGCCTAAGCGAAAGTGTTACATCTATATAGTCCGGTTGCCTAGTTCGGCGTGCGATCACCCCCTTAACGGACCAAGACGTTGGATCAAGTGTGATTATGCATACTTTTCGCGAACACCCCCGCATTGTATGCGTGGGGGCTGAAGCCAACGAGTGCTATCTGTCGGACTACCTATACATATAAAAACGGCCATATAGGGGACACAATCATATTTTCAGGCAAAAAGTATAAATATAGCCTTGTATTCAAAATAAACATTGTTTTTTACAATGATTCAACTTATCACTCGAACAAGACATTCTTCGAGCACTGCGCCTCTATTAGGCGGGCACCTTTTGTGACTTGCGCCAAGTAGTGCTCGGCCGGATATTGGCCTCCCGCCGGATCCTGGGTCGCTATTACAGTGGGCTCCATATCCGTACAATAGGCTTTAACGCGGGCTAGAGCCATCCGCGCAACCTCTATGCATGCCGACCTCCTCATGGCGTCAATCCGAGACACGACTCCAAGGAATTGCTGCACCAAACCAAAATAGATGTCCGTCTTAGGCCCCTTCGGTCAAAGATGGTCTATTGTAGACCGCATTGCAAGCCCGGACAGCCTATGGAGCTCCTCCATAGCAGCCACCTTCTCATTCAGCGGCAGCGGGCGAGTGGGAGGTAACGCCTCGGATTCGTTGCGCCAGGTGTCTGCCAGTTATTCGCTGTCATTGCCATGTCATTTGCTTCCGTGTTGCATATTGTCATGTCATCATGTGCATTTCATTTTTGCATACGTGTTCGTCTCATGCATCCGAGCATTTTCCCCGTTGTCCGTTTTGCAATCCGGCACTCCTATGTCCTCCGGCGTCCCCCTTTTTGTCTCCTGTTGTGAGCGGGTATTGAACTTTCTCGGAATGTCCTGAGGTTTTCTAAACGGCCTTGGTATAGCACCGGTAGACCGCCTGTCAAGTTTCATGCCATTTGGAGGTCGTTTGATACTCCATCGGTTAACCGCGTAGCCCGAAACCCCCCCTTTCTCTTGCAGCCCAGCAACCCCTCCAAAGTGGCCCAAAACCCAGCAAACTCCCCTCCATGCTCTCGGTCGTTCGATCACAATCGTGTGGGCGAAAACCGCACTCCTTGGGAGCCTCCTAGCTCCCTCTACCTATATATATGTGCCTTCCCGAAATTTTCGCGGATGAAACCCTAGCAAATTCCTCCCCGCGCAGCCGGACACGTCCGCGTCGTGCCGGACATGTCCACCACCGCCGCCACCTCACTCCGACCAATCGGGCATCACCACGTCAGCCCCGCCGCCGCTCCTCTGCACTCACGTTGCGCCACGTCGCCGCCGCCTGCGCCCTCATCGCCGCCGCCGCCCGGGGCCCAGATTCGCCCGCCCCGGGGCCGAACCGGGCCGGGCCGGTCCCGTTCTCTACCGCCGAGCGCGCCCGAGCGCCTCCCGGCCGCGCCGCCGTCCGCCGCCTTCGCGCCGTCGCCGGCGACCAACTCCGGTGACCGGAGCGCACCGTCTTGTGCCGCCATCCCCGCCGCCATCGCCTCCCTCTCCTCGCCTCGCGCCTGCAGCACTTGCCCCGCTCGCACCTCGGGTGCCCCGCCGCAGGAGCCCATCGAGCTCACCGGAGCTTGCAGCCCCGCGTGCCGCCTTGCACCTCCCCGCCTCAGAGACCGGCCGGATCCGATGGCCAGGGGCTGGATCCGCCGATCCCCGTCGTCATCCCATCCCCACGTCGCTCCAGCTCCGGCGCCGTCAAGCCGGCCGCCGCCGCCGCCATGAACATGCTCGGGAGCGAGAGGAGCTGCTCCTCCCGTGCGCCTCGTGGGCCCCAGCACCTCCACGCGGCCCATCTCCTCCGGTCCGCCTCCTTCCGCGTCCTGGGCCGCAGACCATGGTGAGAAGTGCATAAACTCCGCCCCGTGCGTCTAATAGTTATATAGCGCTCGTTGGTTTTTTTCCAGAAAAATGACCAAGTCCTATAATTTTTGCATATTTTCATGCCCTGTTCAACATGCCATAACTCCATGTATACTGCTCCGTTTCATGCGTGTAATATGTCAAAATGTTCATCATGAGATGCTCTACATTTCATTCCATTATGCCATGTTCGTTTGAGTGCATCTTGATGCCTGAATCATCGTTGCAAGAGTGCTATATAATGTTGTCTGCTGTCTGTTAACAGAACATGCTCAATTGTCATTTTTGCCATGTTTGATATGTGCATCCTATGAGGTTTATGTCTACATGTGTTTTCTGATACATCATGTCATCTTTACAGGGGTGTATGCCATGTATTTTTGTGATCAATGTGGTGACTAGATCAAGCATGCAAACTAGGCTTCGTGATGTTGCTGATTTCAGTCCCTGTTCTGCTGTTATTTTTATGCCATGTAAACTTGATGCTTCAGAGAGATCCAAGCATATTTTGAGATACTTCAGTAAGGATGTTTTGAACATATGGTTATTCTCTATGCATTCATGCCCCTGTTTGAAATTATGGAGTAGTCTAGCATGTCATTTTCTTGCTCTACTTTTGCTATAAAATGTTTCCTGGCAGATTGTTTACATGTTATTCAATTTTGCCAAGGTTGTTGTAGTTGATCCTTGGATGCTATGAACTTGTTCTTGCCTTGGTTAGTTTCATAAACATGTATTCTTGCTGATTCTATGCTTATCTTGTCATGCAATGACTTGTGGTGAGTGAATCGAGCTCGTGAAGTAGTGTACTTGCTGTTACTGTTTTGCTAGGCTGAATCTGTTATTTTGTGATGCTATGTAAACATGCTGCTACAAGTCATTCTATGCATAATCTGGAGATGTTCAATAAGGATGTTTTGTTATACATGTCATGCTATATCCATACATGCCCCTGGTTGCATTTATAGCTTGCTTTAGCTTGTTGTAATATTGCTCCAAAGTTGCTAAATAATGTTGTTGTCAGCCTGTTAACATTAAGTTCAGTTTTGTCATGTGTTTTGCTAGTGATCCATGTACCCTATGAACTTGCTCTTGCCATGCTTAGCTTCATAAACATGTCTTCCTATTGTGGGTGGCCTTGTCATGCCATGTTTTTCTCTGTAGTGAGTTGAACAAGCTCATCTCCATGCCTACTTATCGTTGTTTCTGCCATGTATGAATCTGTCATATAACTTGCCATGTTTACATGGGTGCCATCATATCTTCTGATCCTTTTTGGCTCATGGTCAGTAAAGGACTTTTGTTCTATGCAATTAGTAGATTCATGCCATTCCTTTATTTTCCATGTTAAGTTCCTATAACATGTTGTTTGATAGCTATAAACATTGCAACCTGATGTTATTTCTGCAAAGTCTAAAACTGTTATTATTTGCAATCTTGCCATGTGTGTTTGAGCATGTTCTATTGATTTCTGGAGATAGCTCAGTGTTCATGTTTTGTTATGCTTTACCTGTACATCATGCCCATGTCTTCTGTTTTCATGTTGAGATGCTGTTGCATATTGTTTTGATGCTTGCAATATGCCTAGTTGCTAGTTTACTTGTATAGCGTGTATGTGTTGAACCGTTGCTCCGTTTTGAGTGTGCTCTATAGGAAACTTGCTTGATTTTGCATGTAGTTTCATATTATCATGTTGCATCCTTGTTTTGAGGTGTTTGCTTGATGTTTGGATGCATTTTCCATCAATGCCATGTTTAACTTGTTTTGCTCATATCTTCTAGGCCGTAGCTCCGAACTAAACGAACTTTATATGTAACTTGACTAGAATCTCGTGTAGATCATCTTGGTGCATCTTAACTTTCTGTTTAACAACTTGAACATAATGTTTATTCAGATTTGTACCAATTTCGAAATTTGCATATGAGGACTTATCGGAATTGTTATATGTTGTTCCCGGCCTCATTTAAACTTGCCCTATTGTGTTGCTCTTGTTTGCATCATCTCTTTCCATGAGTAGCTTCATGTAGCCTTATCATGCATCATGCTTGGTTGTGCATCATGTCTTGTCTATGTGTGGTGTGTTTACCATGTTGTGTGCTTCTACTCGATAGTTCCCGTTTCGTTGCGATCGTGAGGATTCGTTCGTCTACGCTTGGTTCGGCTTCATCCGTTTGTCTTCTTCATGGAATTCTTCTTCTTCCTAGCGGGATTTCAGGCAAGATGACCGCTACCCTGGATCTCACTACTATCATTGCTATGCTAGTTGCTTCGTTCTATCGCTATGTTGCGTTACCTATCTTTTCCTCATCAAGCCTCCCAAATTGCCATGAACCTCTAACCTTTGACACCCTTCCTAGCAAACCATTGTTTGGCTATGTTACCGCTTTGCTCAGCCCCTCTTATAGCGTTGTTAGTTGCAGGTGAAGTTGAAGATTGCCCCATGATGGACATGATTATGTTGGGATATCACAATATCTCTTATATTATTAATGCATCTATATACTTGGTAAAGGGTGGAAGACTCGGCCTTATGCCTGGTGTTTTGTTCCACTCTTGCCGCCCTAGTTTCCGTCATACCGGTGTTATGTTCCCGGATTTTGCATTCCTAACGCGGTTGGGTGATTTATGGGACCCCCTTGACAGTTCGCTTTGAATAAAACTCCTCCAGCAAGGCCCAACATTGGTTTTACCATTTGCCTCACCACCACCTATATTTCCCTTGGGAGTAATTAACCCAAGGGTCATCTTTATTTTAGCCCCCCCCCGGGCCAGTGCTTGTCTAAGTGTTGGTCCGAACCGAGCCACCTGCGGGGCCACCTCGGGGAAACTCGAATTCTGGTTTTACTCGTAGCCTGTCTCATCCGGTGTTGCCCTGAGAACGAGATATGTGCAGCTCCTATCAGGATTGTCGGCGCATCGGGCGGTTTTGCTGGTCTTGTTTTACCATTGTCAAAATGTCTTGTAAACCGGGATTCCGAGTCTGATCGGGTCTTCCTAGGAGAAGGTATATCCTTCGTTGATCGCGAGAGCTTATCATGGGCTAAGTTGGGACACCCCTATAGGGTATAAACTTTCGAAAGTCGTGCCCGCGGTTATGCGGCATATGAGAATTTGTTAATGTCCGGTTATAGATAAGTTGACACCAGATCCGAATTAAAATGCATTAACCACGTGTGTAGCTGTGATGGTCTCTTCTCGACGGAGTCCGGGAAGTGAACACGGTTTTTGGGTTATGTTTGACGTAAGTAGGAGTTCAGGATCACTTCTTGATCATTGCTAGTTTCACGACCGTTCCGCTTGTTCTCTTCTCGCTCTTATTTGCGTATGTTAGCCACCATATATGCTTAGTCGCTGCTGCAGCCTCACCACTTTACCCCTTCCTTTGCCTTTAAGCTTTGCTAGTCTTGATACCCATGGTAATGGGATTGCTGAGTCCTTGTGGCTCACAGTTTACTCCAACAAAAGTTGCAGGTACAGGTTGTGCGATGATCTTGAAGCGAGAGCGATGCTTGCTTGCTTGAGTTCTTCTTCTGCTTCTTCTTCGATCAAGGGAAAGGTTCCAGATCGGCAGCCTAGGCTAGCAGGGTGGATGTCATTTGAGTTTTTGTTTGTGTTTCATCCATAGTCGGATGATGCTCTTATGTATTGTGATGTTGTATTCATGTGGCATTGTATGCCTCTTGTATGTATCCCCATCTATTATGTAATGTTGATGTAATGATATCCACCTTGCAAAAGCGTTTCAATATGCGGTTCTATCCTTGGTGGGACCTTCGAGTCTCTTTAGGATAGTATCGCATATTGGGCGTGACAAGTTGGCATCAGAGCCTCGACCGACCATAGGAGCCCCCTTATTTGATCGTGTAGTTTGGCCGTTGTCGAGTCTAGAAGAAAACTGTTTTCGGAGTCTAGTTATATCGGAGAGTAGGAATTCTTTTTACTCCTCAGCCCCTTCGTCGCTCTGGTCAGGAATCTTGACGTAGGTGTTTTGAATTACTCCTCTTCCCCTTCAATTTTTTTTAGGTTCACGAAGTTGGTCTTCCAGTCGTTGGTTCTCATCTCTTTTCATCCGGTGCATTTCTCGTCAAGTTGACTCGAGTCTCTTCGCCTTTGACAAGTTCAATCCTCAGTCCGCTCTAAACGAAGTTGTTTCTTTGTCCTCAGTTGTTTTCTTTTACCACCCGCCCACCCTTCTTCTTCTCGGAGCCGGAGTCCGTAATTGAGTATCCATCCTACTCGTGTGAAGTTTTTGCTCTCTCTCCTCAATGATTTCAACCGATGTTTTCTCTTCAAGATATTCGTCAATTTCCCCTTCCAAGTTGATTTTGTTTTCCCGCCCTCCCACCCGTTTTCTTCCCGGAGTCTGACTCTCTGTCGACCATCTATCTCATTCGTGGGGAACCTCTTTAGTGTTTCGTAAATTATTTCAACTAGTGAATTCTCGTCTCGGTGGACATTCTTCATCTCTTTTCTTCTCCGGTGGACTCAATTCAAGTTTTTCGGGTTGATCACATTCTTTTCCTTGGATCAAGTGTTCTCCTTGCTTGTTCGGATCTCGCCAGTTTATCCTTCCGGAGTGTTCAAGAAACCTCAGGAGATTCGTTTGTGTTCCAATTAATTCGTGGTTGTCACCTCATTCAAATATTTCAATTGTTCTGGTGCTTCACCTATCTGTTCAACATCCCTTTCCAACGGTGTTCTATTTTAGTGGGCCCTAACCCATAGGTCTTTTCCCAGGATCTTACCTGACTCTTCTAATTTCCCCGGAGTTATTCTCAAATTCTTTTTGGAGTTTGACGTAAGAATGAATTTCATCAGTCAGATGTCTTTCCAAGATCGATTTCAAATATTTTTCATTGTTGGCTCAACCTCTTTGCTTTCCATTCTACCGGAGTACCTCAGTAGTTTTGGTGGTATTTCTCATCTTCATTTGAAGATCGAAGAAGAGTTCCTCCTAAATCTTTCCCGTTCTCTCAAAGCTTCGTGGTTCTAGCTTCATCTTATACTCTCGATTTATTCCATTTGTCAGATATTCCTTTTCTCACCCATCCGGAGTTTTTCAGGAGTTGATTTATATTTCTTTTCACGGGAGGCCATCGTTCCAGAAGAATTCTTCGTCCTCAGATTTCAGCTACCGTTATCCAATTATCTCGGTGCTTCGTTCAAGTGTTCTTTAATCACCTCATGATCTCTTTATTGTTTTGCATCTAAATTCCCCTCGAGCATATTGGTTCTTCTAATTTTTCCCAGCGATTCTTTCTCTTTTCTTCGTTCATTTTCAATACTACCGGTGGTTCTTTCAGATTCTTTTCTTTGATTATCATTTTAATTCATTCGTTCTTTCCAATCCTACCGGTGGTTCATGAAGACCTTATCAAGTTTGCGATATGTCACTTCTCAACCTTTTCCAAGAAGAATAAGTAGTATGCAAAATCCATTGCTTGTCATCAATTAAATTTGATGAAGGATAAGCATACAATAAATCTTAATCTTATTTCTCCTTCAAGTGAGTAATCCCTTCCTTCGGAGTTTGTTCTTGGTGAATAAATTCTAGTTTCAAGTATTTTTCATCTTTTCTTTTCCGGAGTTCAAATTTCCTCGGCCATTTCGTCGGAACCTCCATCTAAATCATCGTAAGATTTAATCTTATTCTTTCATCCTTCATTCTATCTCACCATCCTTTTGTCAACAGAGTTCTTCATGGTGGTTCTTCATGATTTAATTCATTCTTCAAGAGTTCATCAAGTATCATTCCATCCTATCAAGTTCATGTTCTATTCTTTCCATGTTCAGCCAGAGTGCTGCCTAAATTCTTTCAATCTTATTCGTTTCTCATCTCGTTCTAACCGGAGTGCTTTCAGAGTCTATCGTGTTTCCATGAGCATTTGATTCTCGTCATTCTCGTCGTTCCTCTCTTCCTCTCAAGTGCTCTCGATTCTTTGCTTCTTCTCTTGAGTTCTTGTTTCACCTCATTCCTTTTCCCTTCCGTCTCGGTCCTAAGATCTCGGGACGAGATCTCTTGTTAGTGGAGGAGTGTTGTAACACCCTGGATTCGTTGCGCTAGGTGTCTGCCAGTTATTCGCCGTCGTTGCCATGTCATTTGCTTGCGTGTTGCATATTGTCATGTCATCATGTGCATTTCATTTTTGCATACGTGTTCATCTCATGCATCCGAGCATTTTCCCCGTTGTTCGTTTTGCAATCCGGCACTCCTATGTCCTCCGGCGTCCCCCTTTTTGTCTCCTATTGTGAGCGGGTGTTAAACTTTCTCGTAATGGCCCGAGGTTTGCCAAGCGGCCTTGGTATAGCACCGGTAGACCGCCTGTCAAGTTTCGTGCCATTTGGAGGTCGTTTGATACTCCATCGGTTAACCGCGTAGCCCGAAACCCCCCCTTCTCTTGCAGCCCAGCAACCCCTCCAAAGTGGCCCAAAACTTAGCAAACTCCCCTCCATGCTCTCGGACGTTCGATCACAATCGTGTGGGCGAAAACCGCACTCCATTTGGAGCCTCCTAGCTCCCTCTACCTATATATATGTGCCTCCCCAAAATTTTCGCGGATGAAACCCTAGGAAATTCCTCCCCGCGCCTCCGGACGCGTCCGCGTCGTGCCGGACATGTCCACCACCACTGCCACCTCACTCCGACCAATCAGGCGTCGCCATATCAGCCCCGCCGCCGCTCCCCTCCACTCACGTTGCGCCACGTCACCGCCGCCTACGCCCTCATCGTCGCCGCCGCCCGAGGCCCAGATCCGGCCCGCCCCGGGGCCGAACCGGGCCGCGCCGGGCCCGTTCTCCGCCGCCGAGCGCGCCCGAGCGCCTCCCGGCCAAGCCGCCGTCTGCCGCCTTCGCGCCGTCGCCGGCGACCAACTCCGGCGACCGGAGCGCACCGTCCTGTGCTGCCATCCCCGCCGCCATCGCCTCCCTCTCCTCGCCTCGCGCCCGCAGTGCTTGCCCCGCTCGCACCTCGGGTGCCCCGCCGCCGGAGCCCATCGAGCTCACCGGAGCTTGCAGCCCCGTGCACCGCCTTGCGCCTCCCCGTGTCAGAGACCGGCCGGATCCAATGGCCAGGGCCCGGATCCGCCGATCCCCATCGTCATCCCGTCCCCACGTTGCTCCAGCGCCGGCGCCATCAAGCCGGCTGCCGCCGCCGCCATGAACGTGCTCAGGAGCGAGAGGAGCTGCTCCTCCCGTGCGCCTCGTGGGCCCCAGCGCCTCCCCGTGGCCCATCTCCTCCGGCCCGCCTCCTTCCGCGTCCTGGGCCGCAGCCCATGGTGAGCAGTGCATAAACTCCGCCCCGTGCGTCTAATAGTTATATAGGGCTCGTTGTTTTTTCCAGAAAAATGACTTAAGTCCTATAATTTTTGCATATTTTCATGCCCTGTTCAACATGCCATAACTCCATGCATACTGATCCGTTTCGTGCGTGTAATATGTCAAAATGTTCGTCATGAGATGTTCTACATTTCATTCCATTATGCCATGTTCATTTGAGTGCATCTTGATGCCTGAATCATCGTTGCAAGAGTGCTATATAATATTGTCTGCTGTCTCTTAACAGAACATGCTCATTTGTCATTTTTGCCATGTTTGATGTGTGCATCCTATGAGGTTGATGTTTACATGTGTTTTGTGCTACATCATGCCATCTTTACAGGGGTGTATGCCATGTATTTTTGTGATCAATGTGGTGCCTAGATCAAGCATGCAAACTAGGCTTCGTGATGTTGCCGATTTCAGTCCCTGTTCTGCTGTTATTTTTATGCCATGTAAATTTGATACTTCAGAGAGATCCAAGCATATTTTGAGATACTTTAGTAAGGATGTTTTGAACATATGGTTATTCTCTATGCATTCATGCCCCTGTTTGCAATTATGGTGTAGTCTAGCATGTCAGTTTCTTGCTCTACTTTTGCTATAGAATGTTTCCTGGCAGATTGTTTATATGTTATTCAATTTTGCCAATGTTGTTGTAGTTGATCCTTGGATGCTATGAACTTGTTCTTGCCTTGGTTAGTTTCATAAACATGTCTGCTTGCTGATGCTATGCTTATCTTGTCATGCAATGACTTGTGGTGAGTGAATCGAGCTCGTGAAGTAGTGTACTTGCTGTTACTGTTTTGCTAGGCTGAATCTGTTATTTTGTGATGCTATGTAAACATGCTGCTACAAGTCATTCTATGCATAATCTGGAGATGTTCACTAAGTATGTTTTGTTATACATGTCATGCTATATCCATCCATGCCCTTCCTTGCATTTATAGCTTGCTTTATCTTGTTGTAATATTGCTCCAAAGTTGCTAAATAATGTTGCTGTCAGCCCATTAACATTAAGTTCAGTTTTGTCATGTGTTTTTCTAGTGATCCATGTACCCTATGAACTTGATCTTGCCATGCTTAGCTTCATAAACATGTCTTATTATTGTGGGTGGCCTTGTAATGCCATGTTTTGCTCTGTAGTGAGTTGAACAAGCTCATCTACATGCCTACTTATCATTGTTTCTGCCATGTATGAATCTGTCATATAACTTGCCATGTTTACATGGGTGCCATCATATCTTCTAATCCTTTTTGGCTCATGGTTAGTAAAGGACTTTTGTTCTATGCAATTAGTAGATTCATGACATGTCTTTATTTGCCATGTTAAGTTCCTGTAACATGTTGTTTGATAGCTCTAAACATTGCAACCTGATGTTATTTCTGCAAAGTCTGAAACTGTTATTATTTGCAATCTTGCCATGTGTGTTTGAGCATGTTCTAGTGATTTCTGGAGATAGCTCAGTGTGCATGTTTTGTTACGCTTTACCTGTACATCATGCCCATGTCTTTTTTTTCATGTTGAGATGCTTTAGCATATTGTTTTGATGCTTGCAATTTGCCTAGTTGCTGTTTTGGACAGCTTGTCCTTTAAACTTGTATAGCATGTATGTGTTCAACCGTTGCTCCGTTTTGAGTGTGCTCTATATGAAACTTGCTTGATTTTGCATGTAGTTTAATATTATAATGTTGCATCCTTGTTTTGAGGTGTTTGCTTGATGTTTGGATGCATTTTGCATCAATGCCATGTTCAACTTGTTTTGCTCAAATCTTCTAGGCCGTAGCTCCGAACTAAACGAACTTTATATGTAACTTGACTAGAATCTCGTGTAGATCATCTTGGTTCATCTTAACTTGCTGTTTAACAACTTGAACATAATGTTTATTAAGATCTGGGACAATTTCGAAATTTGCATATGAGGACTTACCGGAATTGTTATATGTTATTCCCGACCTCATCTAAACTTGCCCTATTGTGTTGCTCTTGTTTGCATTATCTCTTTCCATGAGTAGCTTCATGTAGACTTATCATGCATCATGATTGGTTATGCATCATGTCTTGTCTATGTGTGGTGTGTTTACCATGTTGTGTGCTTCTTCTCGATAGTTCCCGTTTCGTTGCGATCGTGAGGATTCGTTCGTCTACGCTTGGTTCGGCTTCATCTGTTCGTCTTCTTCATGGACTCGTTCTTCTTCCTAGAGGGATTTCAGGCAAGATGACCGCTACCCTAGATCTCACTACTATCATTGCTATGCTAGTTGCTTCGTTCTATCGCTATGCTGCGTTACCTATCTTTTCCTCATCAAGCCTCCCAAATTGCCATGAACCTCTAACCTTTGACACCCTTCCTAGCAAACCATTGTTTGGCTAGTTTACCGCTTTGCTCAGCCCCTCTTATAGCGTTGTTAGTTGCAGGTGAAGTTGAAGATTGCCCCATGATGGACAGGATTATGTTGGGATATCACAATATCTCTTATATTATTAATGCATCTATATACTTGGTAAAGGGTGGAAGACTCGGCCTTATGCCTAGTGTTTTGTTCCACTCTTGCCGCCCTAGTTTCTGTCATACCGGTGTTATGTTCCCGGATTTTGCGTTCCTAACGCGGTTGGGTGATTTATGGGACCCCCTTGACAGTTCGCTTTGAATAAAACTCCTCCAGCAAGGCCCAACATTGGTTTTACCATTTGCCTCACCACCATCTATATTTCCCTTGGGAGTAATTAGCCCAAGGGTCATTTTTATTTTAGCCTCCCCGGGCCAGTGCTTGTCTAAGTGTTGGTCCGAACCGAGCCGCCTGCAGGGCCAGCTCGGGGAAACTCGAAGTCTGGTTTTACTCATAGCCTATCTCATCCGGTGTTGCCCTGAGAACGAGATATGTGCAGCTCCTATCGGGATTGTCGGCGCATCGGGTGGTCTTGCTAGTCTTGTTTTACCATTGTCGAAATGTCTTGTAAACCGGGATTCCGAGTCTGATCAGGTCTTCCTGGGAGAAGGTATATCCTTCGTTGATCGTGAGAGCTTATCATGGGCTAAGTTGGGACACCCCTACAGGGTATAAACATTCGAAAGCCGTGCCCGCGGTTATGCGGCAGATGGGAATTTGTTAATGTCCGGTTGTAGATAAGTTGACACCAGATCCGAATTAAAACGCATCAACCGCGTGTGTAGCCGTGATGGTCTCTTCTCGGCGGAATCCGGGAAGTGAACACGGTTTTTGGGTTATGTTTGACGTAAGTAGGAGTCCAGGATCACTTCTTGATCATTGCTAGTTTCACAACCGTTCTGCTTGCTCTCTTCTCGCTCTTATTTGCGTATGTTAGCCACCATATATGCTTAGTCGCTGCTGCAGCCTCACCACTTTACCCCTTCCTTTGCCTTTAAGCTTTGCTAGTCTTGATACCCATGGTAATGGGATTGCTGAGTCCTCGTGGCTCACAGTTTACTACAACAACAGTTGCAGGTACAGGTTGTGCGATGATCTTGACGCGAGAGCGATGCTTGCTTTCTTGAGTTCTTCTTCTGCTTCTTCTTCGATCAGGGGATAGGTTCCAGGTCGGCAGCCCGGGCTAGCAGGGTGGATGTCGTTTGAGTTTCTGTTTGTGTTTCATCCGTAGTCGGATGATGCTGTTATGTATTGTGATGTTGTATTCGTGTGGCATTGTATGCCTCTTGTATGTATCCCCATCTATTATGTAATGTTGATGTAATGATATCCACCTTGCAAAAGCGTTTCAATATGCGGTTCTATATTGGGCGTGACATGGGAGCATTGAACTGCGACCAGAAAAGCTTCTCCACTTCTTCATCGCCTTGACCCTCGAATAACTTGACAGCGTCAGCTGTACTATTCGCCAAGTCCGCATATGCGTCTGCAGGACTCAAGCGCCCAGCCAGGGGAGCATACTTCGGATCCAAGAACTTCGTCCGCAGTAAGTATGAGCCCACAGCCACGATTTTGTCGGCCTGTTGGAGCTCCTCCCATATACTGCGGATCTCGGTCCGCATCTCCTTGGCGGCATTAAGTGCCTTGTCCAGCTCGGCCGAACTAGCCTTATTCTCCTTTTCGAGGAGTGCGTAGCGGTCGGCGGCATTTTTTAACTCCCCAACCATTTCGGCTATCTTTTCCTCGCTTCGGCGATGAGCAGCCTTTTCGGATCTCAATTCTTTGGCCGCCTTTAGGGCAGCCACATTGCTAGCTCGAGCTTGTTCCTTGGCTTGAGCAAGTTCCGCCCTCAGGGCCTCCACGGCAGCAGCACCATCTGCAGTGCAAACACATTGCATTAATATTATGCCCCTCTTGCATTTTCCTATACATCATAATAAGGCAATCCGAGCACATACCCTGTGACTCCTCCAGCCGTTTATTCACCAGCATGATATCGACATCAATGGATCCGATCTGCCTCCTTAGTTCGGCAACTTCAACAGACTGGTCGGCTGCCGGATCCTTGTATACCTGCACACATGTACGATGCAACCATTAGTATATGATCCCCTGTTTGCCGCCTATGGCAGGCAACCAGAGTCTCAGGGGCTACTATCTATAGGGAGCACACCTAGCGCGCGCTTCATAACCAAAAAATTGTGCATTTTTCACTACATACCTCAAAGCCTTTGAGCAGGCTTGTAAATGCCTCATTCAAACCGCTGGTGGCAGATGAAATCTTCGTGAGCACCGTGCTCATTAAAGAGCGGTGCTCCTTCGAGAGCACGGCTCACTCCAGAAGGCCCGTCAGTACGTCCGGCCGGACACTGAACTGTGCCAGACCCTTCTCATCGCCCCCCGTGGGAGCCAAACGCTCCGGGCTCAGGGTGACTGACGTGTTCGCTGCCGGCTTCGGCAGATCCGGACTCCTCCGTGACGACACCTCCGTGTCGCCCGCTTCATGAGGCGGAGAGGTGGGTGTAGTCTCACTCTCCATCATCTCCGGACGAAGGTCCCCCGAAGAAGAACTCTGTTGAGAAGAGCTGCTCGCTAGACTACAAAATACAAAGTCCTGGTTATGGATCTCGAGTAACATCACACCTTCGAATTAATGAATAACTTACGGCTCGGTGGAGGGCTGGCCCGTTGGTGGGCATGATGCGGTGAGGGTGCCCGTCGCGGCACAGCCCCCTGGTGATGCTTTCTTCCCTTGCTTGGGCGTCTCCGCCTCCAAATCTTCGGAGGCGGCCCTCCTCTTCCCGCGTGGGGAGGAGGCTTTGACCTCCCCTTCCCGGCTATCCTCCATAGGATGGGTAGCGATTTCCCCAGTCTGGATGCGTAGCACGTGAAGTTCGGCTTCATTGCCCTCTCCATCGCCTTTCCCTGAAGGAATTTTGCTGAGCGCCCGGCCCAGCATCTTTGCAATGGTTGGACCAGGCGAGCCTTCAGGAAGTGGTGCCGGACACCTGATTCTCTCCGCCTTGTTGAGCCATTCCTGGCCATGGAAGGATTTTCAGAATAATAGTTATGATAAATATAAATGAAGTGTCCGGCTTTAGGGTTACTCACTTGGGCATCTAGGCGATTGCAGCTTAGGCCCGCATCCTCGGTGGTGTCCGGACACTTAACTTGAGGTCCGAAGAATAGTTTACACATTCCTTCGAGCTTCAGGCCGAAGAAGTTCTTAATATTCCGTGGACCCTCCGGATTAAATTCCCGCATCCGGAGAGGCCGACGTTTGCACGGAAACATCCGCCAGATTAGCATCACTTGCATTATGCTGACAAGATTTATGTCCCTCTCAATAAGCTCCCGGATACGATTCTGCAGTTTTGGTACATCGCCAGCAGGCCCATAATTCCGTCCTACGTCGGTCCAAGACGCTAACTGTGACGGAGGGCCAGAGCGGAACTCGGGGGCAGCTACCCACTTTGTGCCTCTGGGAGCTGTGACATAAAACCACCTCCGTTGCCACGCATCAGATACTTCCGGAAAAGAACCCTCTGGTCATGGGGCATCGGCGTTCTTGCTTAATATGTCACCTCCGCACTTCGCATGTCGCCCCTCGATCATCTTCGGCTTCACATTGAAGGTCTTAAGCCATAAGCCGAAGTGTGGGTTGACGTGGAGAAAAGCCTCGCACACGATAATGAACGACGAGATATGGAGGACGGCATCTGGAGCCAGATCATTGAAATCCAAGCCATAGTAGAACATGAGCCCCCTCACAAAGGGGTCGAGGGTGAGGCTTAGGCCTCGGAGGAAGTGAGGGACAAACATGACTCTCTCGTTGGGCTACGGCATGGGGATAACTTGCCCCGGAGCAGGAAGCCTGTGCTGGATATCGGCGGTCAGGTATACGACCTCCCTAAGCTTCACAATGTCCTCCTCTTGAATCGAGGAGGCCACCCACCGGCCTGTTGCGTCGGATCCGGACATACTGGGGGATCTGGGGTGTTGGAGCTTGGGTTTTGAGTGCTGGAGCTCGAGGTGCGAGAAGGGGCAGGAGAGGTGGAGAAGAGGCGTAGGCCTTGACCCCTTTATAAAAGGGATGAATACCAAGAGTCCTCGGCGTGACCACTTGAGACTTATCTAAAATACACAGAATCATACCAACGGTCGCCGTGGGGTCACATATGCCCACATTGATGAAGATCCTGTATTAAGAGGAACATGATCTCTGCTTTGGCAGGACGTGCCAATAAAACCGCCTCGCAACGCGAGTCTAGGTGGAGCAGGAGACGCCGGTCCATGTTGGACCGGGCCATGATGCAAGGGCACGACGTATAAAAATTGCCAGTAGAATGGATTTATGCTATGTTCCCTACTATGGTGTGTGAAGATCATCTTGCAGATCCGGACACGGTCTACGTGTTCGATAATAACCTTGGAGTATTCGGAAGGAGGAACCCACCTTGCAATGCCAAAAGACAAGACTGCACGCCGGACTCATCATCATTGAAGCCTGGTTCAGGGGCAACTGAGGGAGTCCTGGATTAGGGGGTATCCGGACAGCCGGACTGTATACATCATCCGAACTATTGAAGCATGAAGATACAAGACTCAAGACTTTGGCCCATGTCCGGATGGGACTCTCCTTTGCGTGGAAGACAAGCTTGGCGATCCGGATATTATATTTCCTTCCTTTTAACTCACTCCATGTAAACCCTAGCCCTCTCCGGTGTCTATATAAACCGAAGAAGATGGTCCTTAGAAGGCCGATCACAATTACAATCATACCATCATAGGCTAGCTCTTAGGGTTTAGCCTCTACGATCTCGTGGTAGATCTACTCTTGTACTACTCATATCTTCAATATTAATCAAGCAGGAAGTAGGGTTTTACCTCTAGCGAGAGGGCCCGAACCTGGGTAAACATTGTGTCCCTTGCTTCCTGTTACCATCAGCCTAAGACGCACAGATCGGGACCCCCTACCCGGGATCCGCCGGTTTTGACACTGACAATGGGCCAGTTTCACCATGGGCCGTTAATGGGTATAAAGCGATACACTATTCATTACGGGCCAGTTTCACCACGGGCCGTTAATGGCTATAAAGTGATACAATGTTCATTACGGGCTAGTTTCACCACAGGCCATTAATGGGCCAAGAGTTACAATGGGCCTCATATGGGCTGAAAGACGTCATGGGCCATACGTGGGCCAGAAGTTAAAACGGGCTGGAATCATATTGGACAACCTAGATGACGCGACTGGGTCTAATTCGGATAGGTCATAATGGGCCCTGCGTTAGCGGGCTGTAAATGGGTTATATGCGAACATGCCGTTAATGTTGGGGAACGTAGCAGAAATTCAAAATTTTCCTATGAGTCACCAAGATCTATCTATGGAGAGACTAGCAACGAGAGAAGGAGAGTGCATCTACATACCCTTGTAGATCGCTAAGCGGAAGCGTTCAAGAGAACGGGATTGAAGGAGTCGTACTCGTCGTGATCCAAATCACCGGAGATCCTAGTGCCGAATGGACGGAACCTCCGTGTTCAACACACGTGCAGCCCGGTGACATCTCCCATGCCTTGATCCAGCAAGGAGAGAGGGAGAGGTTGGGGAAGACTCCGTCCAGCAGCAGCACAATGGCGTGGTGGTGGTGGAGGAGCGTGGCAATCCTGCAAGGCTACGCCAAGCACTGCGGGAGAGGAGGACTTGGGAGAGGGGAAGGGCTGCGCCAGAACCTGGGTGCGGCTGCCCTCCCACCCCCACATATATATAGGGGCAAGGGAGAGGGGGGCCGGCCCCCTCAGATCCAATCTGAGGAGGGGGCGGCGGCCAGGGGGGTTGCCTTGCCCCCAAGGCAAGGGGGCGCCCCCCCTTAGGGTTTCCCCCAAACCCTAGGCGCATGGGCCCTAAGGGGGGAAGGCGCCCAGGCCACTATGGGGCTGTCCCCTCTCCACAAACAGCCCATAGGGCCCTCCGGGGCAGGTGGACCCTCCCGCTGGACCCCCGGAACCCCTTCGGTGGTCCCGGTACAATACCGGTAACCCCCCGAACTATTCCGGTGATCGTATGATGACTTCCCATATATAAATCTTTACCTCCGGACCATTCCGGAACTCCTCGACGTCCGGGATATCATCCGGGACTCCGAACAACATTCGGTAACCACATACATCTATTCCCTATAACCCTAGTGTCATCGAACCTTAAGTGTGTAGACCCTACGGGTTCGAGAACCATGCAAACATGCCAAGACGTTCTCCGGTCAATAACCAACAGTGGAATTTGGATACCCATATTGGCTCCCACATGTTCCATGATGATCTTATCGGATGAACCACAATGTCAAGGACTCAATCGATCCCGTATACAATTCCCTTTGTCTAGCGGTATTGTACTTGCCCGAGATTCGATCGTCGGTATCTCGATACCTTGTTCAATCTCGTTACCGGCAAGTCTCTTTACTCGTTCCGTAACACATCATCCCGTGATCAACTCCTTGGTCACATTGTGCACATTATGATGATGTCCTATCGAGTGGGCCCAGAGATACCTCTCCGTTACACGGAGTGACAAATCCCAGTCTCGATTCGTGCCAACCCAACAGACGCTTTCGGAGATACCCGTAGTGCACCTTTATAGCCGCCCAGTTACGTTGCGACGTTTGGTACACCCAAAGCATTCCTACAGTATCCGGGAGTTGCACAATCTCATGGTCTAAGGAAATGATACTTGACATTAGAAAAGCTTTAGCATACAAACTACACGATCTTTGTGCTAGGCTTAGGATTGGGTCTTGTCCATCATATCATTCTCCTAATGATGTGATCCCGTTATCAATGACATCCAATGTCCATGGTCAGGAAACTGTAACCATCTATTGATCAACAAGCTTGTCAACTAGAGGCTTACTAGGGACATGGTGTTGTCTATGTACCCACACATGTATCTGAGTTTCCTATCAATACAATTATAGCATGGATAATAAACGATTATCATGAACAAGGAAATATAATGATAATAACTAATTTATTATTGCCTCTAGGGCATATTTCCAACAGTCTCCCACTTGCACTAGAGTCATTAATCTAGTTCACATCGCCATGTGATTAACACTGATAGGTCACATCGCCATGTGACCAACATCCAAAGAGTTTACTGGTGTCACTAAACTAGTTCACATCACCATGTGATTAAGTCTCAATGAGTTCTGGGGTTTGATCATGTTTTGCTTGTGAGAGAGGTTTTAGTCTACGGGTCTGCAACATTCAGATCCGTATGTACTTCGCAAATCTCTAGGTCATATTGTAAATGCTGCTTCCACGCTCCACTTGGAGCTATTCCAAATGGTTGATCCACTATACGTATCCGGTTTGCTACTCAGAGTCATTCGGATAGGTGTTAAAGCTTACATCGATGTAACCCTTTACGCCGAACTCTTTATCACCTCCATAATCGAGAAACATTTCCTTATTTACTCCAAGGACAATTTTTTTTGACCGCTGTCCAATGATCCATTCCTGGATCATTCTTGTACCCCTTGACTGACTCATGGCAAGGCACACTTCAGGTGCGGTACACAGCATAGCATACTATAGAGCCTACGTCTGAAGCATAGGGGACGACCTTCGTCCTCTCTCTCTCTCTTCTGCCGTGGTCGAGCTTTAACTCTTAACTTCATACCTTACAACTCAGGCAAGAACTCCTTCTTTGACTGATCCATCTTGAACACCTTCAAGATCATGTCAAGGTATGTGCTCATTTGAAAGTACCATTTAGCGTTTTTTGATCTATCCTCATAGATCTTGATGCTCAATGTTTAAGCAACTTAATCCAGGTTTTCTATTGAAAAACACTTTCAAATAACCCTATATGCTTTCCAGAAATTCTACATCATTTCTGATCAACAATATGTCAACAACATATACTCATCAGAAATTCTATAGTGCTCCCACACACTTCTTTGGAAATACAAGTTTCTCATAAACTTTGTATAAATGCAAAATCTTTGATCATCTCATCAAAGCGTACATTCCAACCCCGACATGCTTACTCCAGTCCTTAGAAGGATTGCTAGAGCTTTGCATACTTGTTAGCATCTTTCAGGATTTGAAAAAACCTTCTGGTTGTATCACATACAACCTTTCCTCAAGAACGTCAAGGAAACAATGTTTTGACATGCTATCTGCAAGATTTCATAAATCATGCAGTAATTGCTAATATAATTCCAACAGACTCTTAGCATCGCTACGATTGAGAAAGCCTCATCGTAGTCAACTCCTTGAACTTGTCGAAAATCATCTTAATGACAAGTCGAGCTTTCTTAATGGTGATACTTACCATCATTGTCCGTCTTCCTTTTAAAATCCATCTGTACCCAATAGCCTTACGACCATCAAGCAGTTCTTCCAAAGTCCACACTTTGTTCTCATACATGGATCCTCTCTCGGATTTTATGGCCTCGAGCCATTTGTCGGAATCCGGGCCCACCATCGCTTCTCCATAGCTCGTAGGTTCATTGTTGTCTAGCAACATGACCTCTAAGACAGGATTACCGTACCACTCTGAAGTAGTACGCATCCTTGTCGACCTACGAGGTTTAGCAGTGACTTGATCCGTAGTTTCATGATCACTATCATAAGCTTCTACTTCAATTGGTGTAGGCGCCACAGGAACAACTACCTGTTCCCTGCTACACACTAGTTGAAGTGATGGTTCAATAACCTTATCAAGTCTCCAACATCCTCCCACTCAATTCTTTCGAGAGAAACTTTTCCTCGAGAAAGGACCCGTTTCTAGAAACAATTATGTTTGCTTCCGGATCTGAGATAGGTGGTATACCCAACCATTTTTGGTATCCTATGAAGATGTATTCATCCGTTTTGGGTTCGAGCTTATCACGATGAAACTTTTTCACATAAGCGTCGCAACCCCAAACTTTTTAAAAAAACAACAGCTTAGGTTTCTCTAAACCATAGTTCATACGGTGTCATCTCAACGTAATTACGTGGTGCCCTATTAAAGTGAGTGCAGTTGTATCTAATGCCTAACCCATGAACGATAGTATTAATTCGATAAGAGACATCGTGGTATGCCCCATACCCAATAGGGTGCATCTATGATGTAGGGACACACCATCACACTATGGTGTTCCAGGCGGTATTAATTGTGAAACAATTTCCACAATGTCTTAATTGCGCGCGAAAGCTCGTAACTCAGATACTCATCTCTATGATCATATCATAGACATTTTATCCTCTTGTCACAATGATCTTCAACTTCACTCTGAAATTACTTGAACCATTCAATAATTCAGACTTGTGTTTCATCAAGTAAATATACTCAACATCTACTCGAATCATCTGTGAAGTAAAAACATAACGATATTCACTACATGCCTCAGTACTCATTGGACTGCACACATCAAAATGTGTTACTTCCAACAAGTTGCTATCTTGTTCCATCTTACTGAAAACGAGACTTTTCAGTCATCTTGCCCATGTGGTATGATTTGCATATCTCAAGTGATTCCAAATCAATTGAGTCCAAATGATCCATCTGCATGGAGTTTCTTCATGTGTATACACCAATAGACATGGTTCGCATGTCTCAAACTTTTCAAAAACGAGTGAGTCCAAAGATCCATCAACATGGAGCTTCTTCATGCGTTTTACACCAATATGACTTACATGGCAGTGCCACAAGTAAGTGGTACTATCATTACTATCTTATATCTTTTGGCATGAAAATGTGTATCACTATGATAGAGATTCAATAAACCATTCCTTTTAGGTGCAAGACCATTGAAGGTATTATTCAAATAAACAGAGTAACCATTATTCTCCTTAAATGAATAACCGTATTGCGATAGACATAATCCAATCATGTCTATGCTCAACGCAAACACCAAATCTCGATGGTAGAGGGAGTGTGAGATGCTTGATCACATCAACCTTGGAAACACTTCCAACACATATCGTTAGCTCACCTTTAGCTAGTCTCCGTTTATTCTGTAGCTTTTATTTCGAGTTGCTAACACTTAGCAACCGAACCGGTATCTAATACCCTGGTGCTACTAGGAGTACTAGTAAAGTACACATTAACATAATGTATATCCAATATACTTTTGCCGACCTTACCAGCCTTCTCATCTACCAAGTATCTAGGGTAATTCTGTTCCAGTGGCCGGTCCAGAAGCACTTAGTCTCGGGTTTGGGTTCAACCTTGGGTTTCTTCACTAGAGCAGCAGCTGATTTGTCGTTTCATGAAGTATCCCTTCTTGCCCTTGCCCTTCTTGAAACTAGTGGTTTCACTAACCATCAACAATTGATGCTCCTTCTTGATTTCTACATTCGCGATGTCGAACATGGCGAATAGCTCAAGGATCATCATATCTATCCCTGTTATGTTATAGTTCATCACGAAGCTCTAGTAGCTTGGTGGCATTGTCTTTGGAAAAACATCACTATCTCATCTTGAAGATTAACTCCCACTCGATTCAAGTGATTGTTGTACCCAGACAATCTGATTACAAGCTCAACGATTGAGATCTTCTCCTTCAGCTTGTAGGCTAGGAAACTCGTCGGAGGTCTTATACCTCTTGACGTGGGCACGATCCTGAAATCCCAATTTTAGCTCTTGGAACATCTCATATGTTCTGCGACATTTCAAAAATGTCTTGGGTGCCTTAATTCTAAACCATTTAACATTACCGAACTATCATGTAGTCATCAAAACGTGTATGTCAGATGTTCGCAACATCCACATACCGCGTTCGAGGTCCAGCACACCGAGCAGTGCATTAAGGACATAAGCCTTCTACTGTCCGCATAATTGCTACTGTCAACTTTCAACTATATTTTCTCTAGGAACATATCTAAAATAGTAGAACTAAAGCGCGAGCTATGACATAATTTGCAAAGGGCTTTTGACTATGTTCAGGATAATTAAGCTCATCTAATGAACTCCCACTCAGATAGACATCCCTCTAGTCATCTAAGTGATTACATGATTCGAGTCAACTAGGCCGTATCCGATCATCACGTGAGACGGACTAGTCATCATCGGTGAACATCTTCATGTTGATCGTATCTACCATATGACTCATGCTCGACCTTTAGGTCTCTTGTGTTCCGAGGCCATGTCTGTACATGCTAGGCTCGTCAAGTCAACCTAAGTGTTTCGCCTGTGTAAATCTGGCTTACACCCGTTGTATGTGAACGTTAGAATCTATCACACCCGATCATCACGTGGTGCTTCGAAACGACGAACTTTTGCAACGGTGCACAGTTAGGGGGAACACTTTCTTGAAATTTTAATGAGGGATCATCTTATTGACTACCGTCGTTCTAAGCAAATAAGATGCATAAACATGATAAACATCACATGCAATCAAATAGAGACATGATATGGCCAATATCATTTTGCTCATTTTGATCTCCATCTTCGGGGATCCACGATCATCATCGTCATCGTCATGACACCATGATCTCCATCATCATGATCTCCATCATCGTGTCTTCATGAAGTTGTCTCTCCAACTATTACTTCTACTACTATGGCTACCGGTTAGCAATAAAGTAAAGTAATTAAATGGCGTTGTTCAATGACACACAGGTCATACAATAAATTAAGACAACTCCTATGGCTCCTGCCGGTTATCATACTCATCGACATGCAAGTCGTGATTCCTATTACAAGAACATGATCAATCTCATACATCACATATCATTCATCACATTCTTTTTGGCCATATCACATCACATAGCATACCCTGCCCAAACAAGTTAGACGTCCTCTAATTGTTGTTTGCATGTTTTACGTGGCTGTTATGGGTTTCTAGCAAGAACGTTTCTTACCTACGCAAAAGCCACAACGTGATATGTCAATTGCCATTTACCCTTCATAAGGACCCTTTTCATCGAATCCGATCCAACTAAAGTGGGAGAGACTGGCACCCTCTAGACACCTTATGCAACAAGTGCATGTCAGTCGGTGGAACCTGTCTCACGTAAGTGTACGTGTAAGGTCGGTCTGGGCCGCTTCATCCCACAATACCGTTGAAACAAGATAGGACTAGTAACAGTAAGCATATTGAGCAAAATTAGCGCCCACAACAACTTGTGTTCTACTCATGCATAGAATCTACGCAATAGACCTAGCTCATGATGCCACTGTTGGGGAACGTAGCAAAAATTCAAAATTTTCCTACGAGTCACCAAGATCTATATATGGAGAGACTAGCAACGAGAGAAGGAGAGTGCATCTACATACCCTTGTACATTGCTAAGCGGAAGCGTTCAAGAGAACAGGGTTGAAGGAGTCGTACTCGTCGTGATCCAAATCACTGGAGATCCTAGTGCCGAACGGATGGCAACTCCGTGTTCAACACACGTGCAGCCCGGTGACGTCTCCCACGCCTTGATCCAACAAGGAGAGAGGGAGAGGTTGGGGAAGACTCCATCCAGCAGCAGCACAACGGCGTGGTGGTGGTGGAGGAGCGTGGCAATCCTCCAGGGCTTCGCCAAGCACCGTAGGAGAGGAGGAGGACTTGGGAGAGGGGGAGGGCTGCGCCAGAACCTGGGTGCGGCTGCCCTCCCACCCCCACATATATATAGGGGCAAGGGAGAGGGGGCCCGGCCCCCTCAGATCCAATCTGAGGAGGGGGCGGCGGCCAAGGGGGTTGCCTTGCCCCCCAAGGCAAGGGGGCGCCCCCCCTTAGGGTTTCCCCCAAACCCTAGGCGCATGGGCCCTAAGGGGGGAAGGCGCCCAGCCCACTATGGGGCTGGTCCCTCTCCACAAACAGCCCATAGGGACCTTCGGTGCAGGTGGACCCTCCCGGTGGACCCCCGGAACCCCTTCGGTGGTCCCGGTACAATACTGGTAACCCCCCGAACTATTCCGGTGATCGTATAATGACTTCCCTTATATAAATCTTTACCTCCGGACCATTCCAGAACTCCTTGTGATGTCCGGGATATCATCCGGGACTCCGAACAACATTCGGTAACCACATACATCTATTCCCTATAACCCTAGCGTCATCGAACCTTAAGTGTGTAGACCCTACGGGTTCGGGAACCATGCAGACATGACCGAGACGTCCTCTGGTCAATAACCAACACCGGGATCTGGATACCCATGTTGGCTCCCACATGTTCCACGATGATCTTATCGGATGAACTACGAAGTCAAGGACTCAATCGATCCCGTATACAATTCCCTTTGTCTAGCGGTATTGTACTTGCCCGAGATTCGATCGTCGGTATCCCGATACCTTGTTCAATCTCGTTACCGGCAAGTCTCTTTACTCGTTCCGTAACACATCATCCTGTGATCAACCCCTTGGTCACATTGTGCACATTATGATGATGTCCTATCGAGTGGGCCCAGAGATACCTCTCCATTACATGGAGTGACAAATCCCAGTCTCGATTCGTGCCAACCCAACAGACACTTTCGGAGATACCCGTAGTGCACCTTTATAGCCACCCAGTTACATTGTGACGTTTGGTACACCCAAAGCATTCCTACAGTATCCGGGAGTTGCACAATCTGATGGTCTAAGGAAATGATACTTGACATTAGAAAAGCTTTAGCATACGAACTACACGATCTTTGTGCGAGGCTTAGGATTGGGTCTTGTCCATCACATCATTCTCCTAATGATGTGATCCCGTTATCAATGACATCCAGTGTCCATGGTCAGGAAACCGTAACCATCTATTGATCAACGAGCTAGTCAACTAGAGGCTTACTTGGGACATGGTGTTGTCTATGTACCCACACATGTATCTGAGTTTCCTATCAATACAATTATAGCATGGATAATAAACGATTATCATGAACAAGGAAATATAATAATAATAACTAATTTATTATTGCCTCTAGGGCATATTTCCAACAGTTATCAGGCTTCCCATGGGCCGGCCCAGCACCTTTTTACCAAGTCAAACGGCCGTCCTTTTCACATGAATGGGCCTCTGTTGGGCCGTGCCACGTGTCGACGTATCATAGGCGCCTTCTGTCCAATGAGTGGATGACATCTGTCCCAACGGTGAGCCGACACGTGTTTCCTCCAGCCAATGATGATTTTACACGTGGAAAATCCCCATTGGCCGGGGCTGTTAACATGTTATTGGATCCAAAACCGGACCCATTAGCTTAACGGCATTTCATTACGGTGGATGCCATGTGTCGGTCACCCTTGACGAAAGCACTTATGTGACGCGCGATTTATCATCATGGAAGTGGACACTTCCGTGATGATAATTTTGGTAATGTCATGGAACACTTCTACGACAGCACATGTATGACTATCTTGATTCTGCCATAAAATCGTCATGGATGTACATGCATGACAAAAACGCGACCTACGGTGACAAATGCGTATCATCACGGAAGTGTATTTTTTGTAGTGATGAGTTTCTGAAAGCTATCAATGATGATCTTTGAAAGAAGAGTTCTTCTTATCTTGCCAGGCGTCTCCTCTTGTCTACTTACATGCCTCAAGTAAAATGTATCAACAAGAGCAAGAAAGATTCTTCCTCTAGTAGTAATAATAACCATGTTAAATCTAATATTGTTGCTTCTAACACTAGTACAACCAGGTGCTATACAAACGGTTTTTAACCCCTTTCTGCGATGACATTTGGAACCGTCGCCTAGTGAGTGACTATGATAGGGGGGGTCCTTCCCACACAAACTAGAAACCATCGGGGATATGCCCTCCTGGGACACACGCTCGGCAAAATGAGGTCGTGTGCGATCGGCGAGCGATCAAATACGGTTATACGTACAATAGTGCTAAAAAATTCAATTATACAGGCGAAATCATTTCTGGACGTAAGTTCATCCCACATTGTCAGTCCCCGCTAAATGTTCACGTTCGTATATATATCCCGCACAGTCGCTCCAAGGAAAATGTTTCTGTTCGCAGGTATACATCACACACAATTTTCCCCATTAAATAATTTGTGATAGCATTTTCATTGCACACGGTATTAACAATTTTATCATTTGCGTTATTGAATGCATCACACACGGTGCATAGAAGAAACTGTGTAGCAAAGGCTGTCCATCACACCCAGTTTTTATGTGGTAAACATTTGCGCGAGGTGGCCTAACGCAAACAGTTTTCAAGAGGATGTCGTGTGTGATTGTTCATTAATCCAACACAGTTTATTCCTAGAAACTATGTGCGTTGCGTGAGGTCATCGCCCATGGTGTTTTCTCAATAACCGTCTGCAATAGAAAAACCCAATTAGCAGGCTAATTATTCTATTATTAATAATCAATTTATTAATCTAATTGACATTTCATATTAAGCACACAATATATTTCATTTTCATAACTGAAATACATTAGAGTACAACATCATATAGCTTCAGCACTCAACTACCCCATTACACAACTGCACCAGCACCAAGTTTCACATGCAATATCTATAACCTTTCAAAATTAGCATCATAGATGGTACATACAGATGTATCTCATCTGGAAAACTACTAAATCAGAAGGCGAATATTGAGCCTTCATTGATGTTGAAGGTCTTTGCAACTTCAGGCCAGTGCCTGTGGATGATTGACCGCCCATCCTTCGTCCTCTTCAGGAACACTTCAATATTGAACCGTGGGTGTTGTATGAATACCTTCCTCGCCTCCTAACCATATAGGTGGTTTGAGAGGTAATCATTAGTGAACTACTTTGGAAAGGCATGGAAACAAGGATGTGCATAAATATATTCTTTATATTGGAAATGGGGCAAAGGAATAAAAAAGGCAAGGTATAATAGTTAGTACCATCTATAGTGAACTGATTTCTTCTTCATTGTGCAGACAAAGAGCTTGTTGTTTTTTTTCGCTAATATTTTCATCCTAACAATCTTTCTGAGTTTCTTGACTTGACTGATATTCATGGAAAACTCATTTCCCCATATGCAAAAGGGTCAAACAATGGGTCAAAACCTCTGACAGCAGGACCTACATGTGCAAGGCCAAAATTTAAAAAACCTAAATATTAGAATGGTTCCTGCAATTGCACAATAATGTACTATTAGACAAAGGACATTGCATGTGCAAACCTCGATTGTAAACCTCAGTGCTTCCCATTGTTTCCCTACAACACATATAAGGTAGTTAGTGATCAGGTTAAGTGAGGTCATAAACAGATGAAAAATAGGGCTAAAGAGATGCTTTTGAACCATTGTTATCAAATTTCATTATATTGGGATTGGCATTACCTCCTGATGTTTCCTTGAGATGGCCTGGATCTAGGCGGATGAATAATGTGGTTACTGGCAGTAAATAATCCCTATAGGGTGCTTAAAGTTTAGTAAAAAGAGATGAGTGGGCTAATCTGAATCCCATTTTTTCGTCAATTGATCCTCTCCAGTTTCCTTGAGTCGTAAGATCCCGGTTATAGAAGAAGAGTAGGCCAATCCCAATCTCAACCAGCCTCACTACTTCGATCTCAGTAACCTAATGATCTCCCAAACCAACTCATTCTCGGAAGGAGACATGGCCAAGGGTGAACAATATATGATGGTTGAGAATCTCTATTCCTACAAAATAACATGATTCACATGCTCAATACCCAGGACGGTGGTTCCTCCAGCCTGGCAGGTCTAAGAATACAACCCCTACGACACAGTTGAAACCAATTGTCTCTCACTTCAAAGATGGACCCTCTGTTCATTTGAAATGCCTTTGATACATCAGTTCTGCACTTTTGAAAGTGAAGATCTAGGTCCAAGAGGAATGAAATGAGCATACCAGGAGTTGTATATTCACATGTCATATGAAGAATACTTATTTTTAGAGAGTGCCTCCAGGTTCTCTAGTAGCTATATCAAACCACAACTCTGTACTAGCCAAGAGGCTTCAGTACTAACCAACACACCAGGATTCAAAGATGCAAAAAGAAAAAGGAAGATAATACCAGTGCTGTAGATGCACGCCATTCTCTTAGTTGAGAAGAACACAGGTAAGAAAGTCTAGAAAGTTCTGAGACTGGGGTAGGTGAATCCATTGACCTTGACGTAGGGCTTTCCCCTCCAGACGATGGTGATTGACTTACTGAAGACCGGCCCTAAGCCATTAATGAATTGAGCCCGGTGAACCATTGATATAGCACTCTGTGGGGCGAAGGCTATGCTTATCATGATAGTTTACAGAAGCTCTTTCCTGACCTGGAATAGACGAATCCTAACAAGATTCTAGACATACGCGGGATGAAACAACATCTACTCGAATTTCATTCACAAAGCCATCAAGTCGGCGCTCAAGAGAGGTTGTTGTCTACCTAATGCCATCCCTTCGATCAGATTGTAATGGCAGTAGCCCCGGTTTCACGGGTTTCGATACCCCAGCAATGTGCAAGAACATCCTCGAAAACGTCTGATGTGATTTCACCTGAAAGTGCATCTAGAACCGCTCCCAGTGCTGATTTAGATGCCGTAGGAACGAACAAAGATTGTGGTGCTGAAACAAACGGACAACAGGATATGTCCTCTATTGGCGTTTGATAGCTCATTGCTACCTCGCCGGAGGGATGGGGATGTAGACTCTGACCCAGATCTCGCCATAGCCGCCAACGGATCAATTCATTAAGGGCCCACCCAAGCAAGGAAGAATTCTCAATTAGTTCATTGAGTTTAGGAAAGGATGCCAATTTGGAACAGTTGGTGGAGCATGGTGAAACGCGCTCATTTAGAGTGGCTGAAACAGAAACGTACTCGAGAGCTACTCGTCTTCCTAAAAGCTCTAGCAATGCAAGACCTGTCCTAATGCAATAAATACCGGTGCCCTCGAACTCAATCAGCACAGGTACATGGCCAGGTGCTTCTCCAGCTCTTGGTACTGTCTCTTGTGCCCCACCTGTATAGCTAGGGTTAAGTAACCCATTCATGAGAAGATAAGAGAAACACCATCTGGTAAGGTTGGATCTATAAAACAACGTTGGTTGACAGATCTATCTTTACATTATAGGTGGGGTCTTTGGATAGCAGGTAATGGCTCAGCTTCTACTGAAAAAGCGTTTTAAGCGGGTTTCCTTATTTATTTGCGGGTCTCTCGTACAAGATTCTATCAGTTACAGCGGATTCCAGGGATGGAGCCAGATCTACTATCCTCTTGCTGTCCCTAAGCTGATAATTGCCCGAGCCTATTTGTTTTTTTCCGGGGAGGGGCACATAGCGATAGATACTTTAGAAACCTATCACTAAGAAGCGGGCTCACTAAAAACCAAAATGTTCGTATTTCTTTAAAACGCTGCTTCCCTAGTCGGGGGTCTGTCTATAGAAGAAGGGAATCCAGAGGAACAAGCAGCTCCCCAAAGGAATCCTGCTAACTACCACCTACCCACCTCCCGCTTTTGTTCGGACAAGGCGAGTTTCCTAAGATTCACGCACCGCGGATACACTAAGCGTTCTTCCCGTTGGTAAATCTGATTCTTGCAAATCAACATCAGACTTAGAAGCTTCATGGGGTCTGGTATCGCCATTTGGCAATTTAAGCCAAACAAAATACAGTACAGAGGTTATACCCAATACACAAGCAGGCGTGAACCAGCCAGAAATTAGAATGGAGAAGTAGACACAGAAGAGGAGGTGTTGGGACAGTATCAATAGCCGCCTTTTCACTTATTGAGTGATTGTGAGAGAATACATAACATAGGTGAAAGCCAAAAGGCATATATGACCCGCTCAGCCCAATGGAAGTGATTTGAAATTGATGTTTCTTTAGAATTCGATTAAGAATAAGAACATAGGCTGGCTTATAGAAAAAATGACGTGCCCTCTTCTCTATCTGTAGATTAAGGAGCAACATGCTGGTTCCTTTTGTCATAATACCTAACGGTTGTGGGCAAAATGAATAAAAAGCAGATGAAAGACACTATACATACCAATAGAATGAGAAATATAGAATAAAGCTAGGTGACTTCACGGCATTTGAGAACCAATTGCTTCTTTTTCTTTTCACCAACCTTCATGTACAATCTTATTTCGTATTGGAGTACAACCTATCGTAGGCCCAGCAAAGGCAAGACGGAAAGCAAGCATTAAGTGAAGAAGCAAGTTCAATTACTCAAACGTTGGAACTTATTGTAAAACACATTCCGTCGCCCAAGTCAGATCATTGCCTACTGGCCACGAGGCTTATGAGGCCAGAGGAGGAGGTGGAGGGAAACGTATGAGATGAGGGATTTGGACTTGCTACACTTACCAGATGTGAGGTAGTGAAATGCTTTCCTTCCATAGCGAACTTTCCCATAGCCGTAGTTCCAGACTCTCCGAAGCCTATGACCAAGAGTAAGGGCACTCAGCATGCTGCACCGACTAGAGAGAGTACGTCGTCTATTCATTCCACTCATTCCTTAATGTCCAAAGCTAAGAATTCAAAAAGTTAATAGGTGGGTAGGTGCTCTTAGGTTCGTAACATGCCTTTCTCGGAAGCCTTGTTGAATTAATGGCAAGGGAGATATTAGCTTAATGGCTTGGCTATGCTTGAGTCAACGGAAATCATTTATGACGAATAAAATCAATCAGAGGTAGTTACCTCTCCTGTAGCCGAGTATGAGAGGTCTAGTTCGGTGAGAATAGATAGGGATAGAAAGACCATCCTGGTGTACATGCTATGGGTCTTATTGTTTGTTGGGAAAGCAAGGAAGACTTGCTTTGGGTGGGAAGCTTACCAATTTATGCGGTGGCTACTCGATCGAGAAGAAAGAGCAGTTGTTACCCGCCTCCACTATTAAGCAGCATGAGCCACTAGACTGACTCGATATCCGTGTGTGGATCCGCCCAAAGGCAGTCGATTGGAAAAGATGAAGACAAGGAAGAGCCATTCTTCATACATAGGAGCGAGTGGTCGAAATGGAAAGCGGACAAACGGAATTCTGTACAACTATAGGGTTCGGTTCTTTCTTCTGTCCCAGGTCATTTCTTCTCTTGCGGATCTTTCATACTTTTATTCCTCAGCTCTCTTACAAAAACTACATATTTTTTTTAGATATGGACCTGGGGTTCTCGCTTTTGTGCAAGCTATTTCCGAACCTGCCTGTCTTCGGGGAGATGGGTTGGGTCATACGCGGGACCTACCCCGAGGAAGGAGGCTTGAGGCGCGCTAAATACAATTGTTTTATCAATATGGGGTGGAGAAGGCATTGCAATTTCCTGCTTTTATGATTGCTTCGATTCCTCTGATTCTTCTTTCCCGTTCCTTCACTGGCCATAGCGCCTTACCTCTTCTGTGACTTGTCCTGAGATGAGAAGTATCAAAAGTGCCAGGGTTTGGGTTTATGTCATGCTAGACTCACGTTTCTTGTTCTTACGCCGGGTCCGCGACCTTACAAGGATACACAAGCTGGTGAAGGTTTCGGAGAAGCAGCAAGCTGTTCGGATTCAAGTTAGCTTTAAGCAGGCCTCGGGCGAGGAAATGCTTTGGCTGTGCCGGGAGATAGTCGGCTCAGGGGATTTTGGGCGGAGCCAAAGTGGTCCACATACATACCATTTCCATCATCACAAGATCCCCTTTTTCTGTGTGCATAGAGATAAAGCATGCTCTTATATTTAGATAAGAGAGAGATTTTTCTCAGCGCTTCCCCTTATCGGCTTGATCTTCTTCTGCCCCTTGGTAGAGTGAGTCTACTTAGCAAACTGGTAGGACGCGGAGATCGATTGATCAATATGCATATCGAGCATCTATAGTTATTCTCTCTTCCCAAAAGATATCTCAAGTCGCTTCCAACGTTTTGATGAGTAAGGGAGGGTATTTTCAACAAGATAACTATGGACGACCATCTTCCAATTTCCAATCTATATCTTTCATTGGGTAAGTAAGGGGAATAATCAAGAACGATGGAAAGCTTAAGAAAGTGCTAGTTCCTTTGCTGCGAATGGGTGGAATTGGTATCCCCAAAAGGTTGTTCTCTTAAAACCTCTGGCAAGGGGGTGTGGAAGAGTTCAAGTCTATCCCTTTGGTTAAGCTACTGTTGTTATACATCTCTACTATTATGGGCCACCACTTACTTAAAGGAAGTCGAGTACACATCTCCTTCAAACTGAACGGCGAGGACCTGCAACGACGTAACGTTTGAAAGAAAATTAACCAGCATAGGAGAGTGATCAGAAAGCATACGACTCGAGGGAGGGTTGGCTAATCAAATTAGAATGAAGATTCCGCTCTATATGGTAAATGTTGGTTGACTTTGATATGAAGTGTTGATTGTGTTTTCTATTCGTTCAGACCCCGATTGTTGTAACACCCCAAAAATTTAACTAGGTTTTAGTTATTAAAATTTTGCCAAGAGTTTAAAAATTTTGCCTACAAGAATATCTCTGTTGATTTCAAAACTTTCCTTTTAATGTTAAGGAAATTCTCCCAAGTGGATCCTTCCAAAATATATTGGACTTCTATGCCCTCTCATTAAAAGCATCTCTCAATCAGTAGATTTTATTATTAAATTATTTCACCCTGAGCTTTAATCATCAAAATGACTTGTTTTGAGTTTTGGAGCTCTTTTTGTACTACAACCAGTTGATAATTTTAACTAATATTCCAACCAAAATTTGGAGATGTCATGTGATGCCCCTAAATCACTTTTGTGCAATAATATATTTCATTCATTGCATATTTTGAGTGCTACACATGTTTTTCTTCTCTGGTCCAGTGGACAATTTTGCACTACAACCCTTTTAAATATTTCTTTCTAGCCTCCACCAAAATTATGGGATGTCAGTAGGAGCATATGATTCCACTATATACAAAAATCCAGGGATGTTCTTTGAAAATTTTGAGTGAATCAACCTCATCTTCATTCCGGTCCAGCTTGATGGTTTGTACAGCATCCATAATATTGCTTGCTCTTTGGCCCTTGATACCTTCTCCTACTTGTAGTCCTCCATGCTAAACCCCTAAGTCCAGGAGCATGCAACCATTGGCATATTTTTGGTTCATGAAATAATGCCATTCACATCCTGTCCAGATTTGAAGTTCTGCAAAACTTGCACTAGCAAGTTTGTGTTTTTCACCAACTAACCTCACCACCCTCTTGTGCATCCAAAGAGACACTGATCTGGAAGAATTGGCCACTCCAAGAAATGCCTAGGTGCCTGTGGCATTTTGTCAAACACCTGGAGTGCATGACCAGATTTGACATGAGTTTTGTTTTGCATTGTGGATCTGATCCTCTGACCCTTCAGGCATGTCCACTAGCAACCCAGACACCCCTAGGTTAACCCTGCTAATCCCCAGCTCCAACAAAGCCACCTAGCAGGCCATGGCATTTCACCGAGCAGATGGTGGGCGTGCACTGGACGCGCCCAAAGCGCGCGTATTGCACGAGCCGTGCCCGAGCCGACACGTTGGCCCCCTGGTTTTGGCCCGCTCTATAGCGCCACGCCACACACTAACCTCCTCACAGCAACGCGCCAAGCCGCCCTGGCAGCCTACAGCGCCGCCGTCAGAGCTTTTGGCGGCACGCCGGCGTTCGCAGTGCGTCTCTGCCACGGTCGGCGCCGCCAAAGCCACCCCGGCTCGCCACCTGCCCCTGGGAACAGCGCAAGCTTATCCCCTCGCTCGTCGGCTAGCTCCGGTCGTCGCCACGATGCCCTGACGCTACAGGGAGGCGATTCACCGTCGTCCTTATCGCCGGCCGCCTCAGAACCGTCCTTCACGGCCTATATAAGGACCCCGGAGCCCAATCGAGTCCTCGAGCAACCTCAGGTGATACTCCTACTGCTACATTGGCCAGCAGTCGAGTAAGGGGAGGCCATCTTCCCCGAGTCCGGCCGGTTTGGTCGCTACGAAGCCCCGGCCGATTCCATCGCCACCAGTGCCTCCCCCTCTCCACTCTCTCCACCAAGAACTCTCCCTCCCTCTCGCGAGCACAACCCCACGCTCAATTTTGGTCGGAGACCACCGCAGCCCCAAACTCACTATCCACCCGAACGCCTCCTCCGCCGCGAAGCTCATCGTCGGCGACTCCGTTCACATCGGCGACCATGGCGGGTACCCACAGACTCGTCTCGACCCCCTGAGCACACCCATGTCCTCAGATCACCAAGGGACGCCCCCGTTTGCCGGCAAATCCTCGCCGGAGCTCCACCTCTGTTCGGTCGGAGGGGAACGACGCGCGTGTGGCCGGTCAAACCTGACCAGTGGGCCAGGCGGGCCCACCGTCAGTGACCCAGCGCCTGTCCATGCAGGAGTAAGTGGAAGCGCACTTCCGAAGTACGTTTTCGACGTGTACCTGTTTATTTGAAACGTTTTTCTTTTCTGTTTTATTTTAAATAACAGATTTTGACCAAACTTTGACCGGCTGTATTTTATTAAATATAACTCCAAATGAATTAATTCTTTTTCCTACCTCTCTCAAATATTGTCTAGTTTATTTTAAGATTTATTTGAAAATTTTTCAAAACAAATTTTTGTGTTGTTTTTATTTTGTGTGTCAATTCATTTATATTTTCAAAAAATAGGATTTTTGAAGAGAGGAGAAGTATTTCAAGAGTTTGAAATGCACCCTGCCTTCCCATGACCTGAAGGAAAGCATTCTGAACCCCGGCATAATACTTTTGTGTGTTTGTTGACACGTTTATAACACTACCTCAATTTGGAGAACTTGTTATTTCATGTGAGATGATCATGTGCATGGATGCATATTTGTGATTTCCATGCTGTTGGGAATGATCACACTTGTGATAATGATCATCCTCATGTGCCTTGCTTGCATGCCGGAAGGAATCCGGGAAAACCTCTGCCTTGGGTAGGCATGAGTTTGTCGCCGGTCCCCGTTGGGACGGTTATGTCCGGTATGGCATGGTAAGGTATAATGAGCGGTGATCGTGTTGGTTGGAACATTTTGTTATACATGTCATGCAGGGAAAATTTATGAACCTCCTGAGTCGACCATAGATCGAGTCTTGTTCCAGTAACCCCCATACTTGCTTCGTACTACCACTCGTCTCTACAACAAGTAGAGTACGGTTCAGTAAGTTGTCAACCTCTTTCTAGCACACACCGTACAGAGAGGCCAGGGTGGAAGATACCGGTTGTAGCTGGTAGGCAGGCCACCTGGTCCGGGGGCATGGGTGTTTCCGGTTGAGACCGAGAGGGGAGGCCACCCCTTAGAGCGTGTGATATAAATTTGATCCCATGCTACGCGAGGTTGTAGCCTCCCCACTTAGAGTTTGCTTGACAGGTGTCGTGGGTGATTCCAGACACGTGTGAGTTAAGCTGGTGTGTGCAAGTTATGTGTGTTTTCAGCAAAAAGACCGTAGACGGAATTAGTCCCGATGGACTAAAGGAATCCATTACTCGTGGGTAAAGAGTACACCCTCTCCAGAGATTAAAACTATTAGAATAGCCATGTCAATGGTTAAGGATTACAATCTAGGATGGGTCAAGTGTCGGTCTTAGTGTCGGTCTTCGGAGGTGAAACTGTTAAATCAGAACTGATATTACGTATTGTGATATGTGAAATGATGATTATTATATTGTTGTGGACTAACCCGTGACATTATTGGTATTAACGAATATCTCTGGGACGGTTCTACCTCCTGGATATTCACTATGATTGTTTTTCTTTTAAAGCCCTTTATGCGGTGTCGCTCAGACGCCCGACTGTGGCATTTCTTTTAAAGCCCTTTATGTGGTGTCACTCAGACGCCCGACTGTGGCATTTCTTTTAAAGCCCTTTATGTGGTGTCGCTCAGAGGCCCGACTGTGGCATTTCTTTTAAAGCCCTTTATGTGGTGTCGCTCAGACGCCCGACTGTGGCATTTCTTTTAAAGCCCTTTATGTGGTGTCGCTGAGACGCCCGACTGTGGCATTTCTTTTAAAGCCCTTTATGTGGTGTCGCTCAGACGCCCGACTGTGGCATTTCCTTTATAAGCCCTTTATGTGACGTTGTTTCAGACGCCCGATCGGTGCCTTTTATTATTATTATGATATTGCATTTCCATAAATAACCTGCTTACATGCATTAGAGATTTATTTTCCTTTTGTGACTGACGTCATGAGCATAAATATTTTTAGCACATCATTATTATATTATTCCTCTGTTCATAATGTTTGCCAGTACATTCAAAGTACTCACTGGCTTGTCCCTGGCTATTGTCTTGGCTAGATTTCTTGCGCGGAGAGGAGCGACCATGATGACAGCCCAGAACCTATGCAACGGTGATAGCAGCCTCGCGAAGATAGGAGTTAACCTGGTCAGCTGTTCCCATGGGAAATGGAGTCCCATAGACACTGAGGATTCACAACCCGCTTCCGCCATCAACCATTAGAAACCATTTGTAGTACTAACAGACCAGAATGGTCTTGTACTTCATATTTTATGTTTTGCTTGGTATTTCTGTATCAAGCTGGTGCCTCATCAGCTAACAGTTATCCTGGGGCTGATGAGCACAAGGGCCATTTTTTGGGAATTAACACCCGGAGAATCGGTCCCCACAATTGTGCTTCTCGTTGTGACTGAAGGAAGGTTCATTCTGTGCAAGATATATGCTAGTTTACAAGCATGAGACCATCCTTTTGGGCCGGTAGACAGAGGCCTCAGTTCCAACGAAATGGGGAGCAAAAAGAGGTCGTGTCATACCATACAGATGAAATGAATGAAAGATATTCCTGTTGTTTCTGTGCCTATTAGTACTTCGCTCTGACCACATCAAGAGGAGTAGTTTGTTTTTCTTTTGTAAAGCGAGCCCAAGGAGATATATAGGAGAACATAGCTTGTTTTGTAGTAAGTAAATTCAAAGGCTCAAATCGTCTATATCAATGCAAGTATAGCTGGATGGAGTGACTCGTGCTTTTGAACCATAAACTAACGCCGCCTCTCGGGAGCGCGTGTTACTATTCCATTCTCTCGAGCACAATGCAACGGAAAAAAAGTATGTTCCAACCTACACCTTTAGTTGTTCCAGCTCGTGAGGAAGACGACTATGGAATTCAGATTTCCTTTCTCTCGAAGCAAGCCAGTCCTTAATTAATGATAGGGAAGGAAGGATTTGCTCTTAGGCTTGTGAGTCTTTTTATCATATGGATGGGTCGTACAACCCTTACATGGTCTCTTGGCATGAAATTGGGTACTTTTCGTCTATGGCGAGATGGAAGTTATCTGCAAAGAATGCCAACTTAGGACCGTCAAAGTGGAAATCGTATCAACCCACCGAAACCGCTCTTTGGAATGGAATGCATAGTATTGTGCATTGGAATGGAAAAGTCGAATAATCAAGACATGGATCTAGTATCAACATGACCCAACTTCCATTCTCATGACCCAACTTATTCAATCACTTCCATTATCTTTCTATTGCTACAAATCGACAACAAAAAACAACCCTCGGAATTCCTGTTCGATAGGAAAAAATAGCTCTTCAACCAGAAATAGCAAGCAACATGTTTTTCTTCTCTCTTCCGGGCACACCCCTGTCGGGTGACACCACTGACAAACACCCTAAAGGGGAACGCAACACTTCCTATAACAGAAAAAGCAATATCTGAAATCTTTAAGCAACTAAAAAAGACGTATACTAAAAGATATGTGTTGAAAAGGGATGGCCAATAACAATATGAACCCAATGCGCAATCTTCCCAATAGTATTCCTTAACTCTTGAATTGATACACTTGTTCATGGCATCTATTCTCTATCTTCACTTTTCACCTTCTCATCCTTAACCTCAGTGATATGTTCCTCCTAAACATCCTTCTGCGTACAAAAACAGAAGAAGAAGCACGGGCATAAATCAATAGAATAGTTTAGTTTTAGAAGTCTTTTTTGATTGGTATATCAATCTTGGTTTATAGGGAAATAGTTAGAATAGGAAAGCTCTGTTAGTTACTAATGTTTGGGTTTTTGTTTACGGCAATAGTAGGTTTCTTGCTTGTCATATTTAGAATATAAGCATCAGTTACATTTTACATCCAACCTTTTAATAGAAGAGAAAGGAAGGTTAAGGGCAAGGGCACAACATAATATATAAGAAAAACTTGCTCTTTGAGGGGAAATTTTTCCAACTAGACCGATAAATGAGAAAAAGTACCAGTCGTACCAAGAACCAAAGGTGCCAACTTTCATTGATATATATACCGTATCTTTTAGCTGAAAAATTTATGGATAAGAACCGGCTCTGGGAGGAGGGGTGGCGCGACAGAGCAATGAAAAGCTGGGATCTTTCCTTATCTTCGGTCGTGACGCCTTTTCCTTTTGTATGAGAAAGCGCTACAAAACATCCTTCTCGCGGGTTATCTTCTACTCAAGCAAGCTCTCTCCTATTCTTCATCCACCAACTAGCAGGAACATAGGAGCACAAGATGGTCATCATCTTCTGAAACGATTGTCTTTCGATCTACTTTCCAAGAGGTGGTTTCTGACATGACCAGAAAGAGTGGAATTCTTGTTAGGATTGGCATGTCAAGTTGCTTTCTCGGACCCTAACATAAACCACCTTATCCTCACTCAGATTGTTCTTTGGACTGAGCAGAAGCACAACCTCTATCTGACGTTTTCTCTATCCCTTCTGATCTCTCAATGGCATTTCCATCTCTCGATTCAATCAATCAAGTAAGTCCGGATGACACTTGTCTTTATTTAGTGTTTCCCCGGCTATTCAGCCATTACTTGCATCTCAGGTTCTTTGTACCCTTTTTAGTGCCATGCACACTGAGGTTTCTGGCATGACTGAATCTTTTGAGAATATCGCTTATTACGTTAATTTCTTCATCTTGATGTACTCAATCCATTCAAATTCCATAATTCCAATGCTATAATCCCTATGTTAAGATGAAGTAAGAAAGCATCAGTCCTCTTATTTTCTGTCTTCTATGAAAGAATGTAGCTCGCTCTTTCAACCCGGGGCCCCCTCTGGGGAAATGTTTGAGTTTTAGCATCGACCCCATTTCATTTTGATCGTATTACGCTTGACTCGCTGCAAAACATTTTGCTTTCTACGCCACGCTCGTACGTGGTTTACACTCCTAGCCTTTCATATGACTTTGCCATCGGGCAATTGTTTGTTTTCAACTGGATTGGATTCCGAACCAAGAAACATAGGCAACTTTCACTTGAAAGAAAGGAGCTTCAGAACTCTTGTATTCCACCGAATAAGAATAAGAATAAGAATAAGAGCAAGAAGGGCCTATTTTTGTGAAGGGACCGACTCCAGAAAGTAGATCATATGGCTTTTCTTTCGCCAAAATCAAGTAAATCCCCGACCCAAGAAATGCAGCAAAGCAAGTCGTCTTTGGTTTGGAGCGAAATTCCCGGATGTATAGGCTTGATCGAGTGCCTTACCTGAAATCGATGATATAAAGTGGGCTCTTTAGCTTGCTCCGATAGAGGTCTCCTTCTCCCTTAGCAGCGAGACCAGTCCCTACCTCTTTTCAATCAATCTTTCATACCGTATGCCTTTTCTACGCCTAAAACAAGTTCATGTATCTCCTCTCTGAAGTCGGATCTTATTGAAAAGTAGTACGCTTTCTTTCGTGGTGTTCAGGATCCCATGCTTTGTAGTTCACGCATGGCTTTCTCTAACGAAGATAATGTCGAATTAAAGACCTTAGACGGAAAGACACAGGAGGTGGCGAAAAACGAAAAAAGAGAAAGATCTTACAAACTTCTCTGAACCCGGTAGCCAGCGGAGCCCTTATTCATGGGTTAGCGACTAGCATTGAACAAAGTTGGTGACAGCCGATGAAAAAGTGAAAGGGCAAGTAAATAATCTAAACATGCGGGTAAGTAGCAAAAAAAGAATAAAATTAACGCGCCCTACCTGTTAGTAAAGTAAGGCCTTCCAGAGCCTATCTAACACAGACATACACACGGATGAGGACACAGAAATAAATGGACGTCGATCCAATACTGAAATTGCATAGAAAAAAATGCAATATGTTCATACTTGATGAAACGCACATCATCCAATTCATGATTTAAGAACAAGAGAACAGATATTGACTTTTTTTACATCTATAACTACATTCTCACATTTCTTTTTTGATCTCATGACTTTTTATGCGATCCGAAAATGAATGAGATCAGAAAGATAGGCGGACGACTTGACCATAAGGTCGGATGTTTCCGTGAGCAGTAAGCAGCGGATCTCCCCTTTTTGGGGGAAAGCTAGTTAAACAAAACTAGGGATAGCTAGCAGGTATTTTCTAAAGGTTCAAAAAGAAGGTATTTCAAAATGGCTTTGGCAAAGGAGGTTCACCTTGCCTGCTTTCCTTGTCCGTCGTTCATCGATATCGTATACTGGATACCTTTTCCTTTTCCGAGTGGAGGCAGTAGGCTATTCTCGTTCTTAGCTTTATACGCGAAACATGCCATTGCGTAGGCTCGTAGGCGTAATTCGTATTCGTATTTGCTATTGGCGTACGTAATTTCCTTACTACGTCTATCGCTTGTAGGAATATCTCTAAATAGGAATCGTAGTCCTCGTATGTACATATTTCGTATTGTGATAAAGCACCTATGCCACTAGAAATAGTAGCGCCTTAAAGAAGGCATTCCAGGTTCTTTTTCCCTTGGTTTGTATCAGAGCTGACCACTGATAATAGGCAAAATGAAACATTTGGTGTGTTTTAATTCATTTTCAATCTTGTTTCCCCTTGCGCTCCGAGGGAAATAAAGGGGACATCACTGATTCATTTGGAGCTGTTTTTTAACCGACTCATTGACATGAGAGATTGGATGTGATGCGCCAGTCACTCGTACTACAGTGGACAAAGGTCACCGACAAATGACCGTTCCACAATGGAACCTGGCACTACTATTTGCCCTAAGGGCCGACCCACCTTTTCAGAGAAACAGACACATGACATCACTATATTACGCATTTTTGATATAAGAAAGTGGAGAATGCACTCTTCCTTTTTTTTACATTTTAAACTCATGTTCATGGTCTGTTTTATTCCCAATTGTTGCCCGTGTGAAATGAAAGAAGAGAAATTGGGCCATGTTTCCCGAGAGAGACTGCCTTCTCTCAGGCCAGCAGCCTTATACTTATAGTCAACTGCTCTATGACGATCTGACCTCTTTCCTGGGCTCTGCTTGCTCGTCTACGCTCCGACCAATTCAGTCAAAATCGAAAAAACGATGTTTCCTTGAAAAAGTCTAAGAAATAGTAGTAGTAGTCAAAAAGTGCACTTTTTCCATATATTTTGATTTATAGGGATCCCTATCTTTATCTCTATCCACAGAGATACCTATCTATATAGAGAGAGATTTTTCTCAAAATTGATCTAGACTATCCTCTATCCGGATAGATATGTCCCTATGAGCGACTAGGCCGAACTTTTTTTATATGTTTTGGCCACGTCCATTTCCGCTCCGAAGAGGAAGGTTTGGATCTTTCAATCTTATGTCGTGAGGGATGTGACCTATGTTAGGTCCATAAGATACCACAGCTTTAAGTGTTCTATGATTCACCTCTGAATAATGAGTAGGTAGTTCGATCCTTTTGATTCTTATCTTCCTAGTAAACGGGGATCCGGAGCAATAGGTTGAATTACTATATAAAGAAGACTTTTCTACAAAAGGACTTATTGTTCGAGTAGGAAGATTTCAGTTTTTCTCCTTCCCTCTTTTCAATAAGAAGAAGTATTTGAAATGAAACAAATTCCTCTTCATTCTGTTGTGCTCAGTGAAGGAACTGCCTAAGCATACTTTTGCGGATCCAAACTTCTTTGTTCTTTCAAAGTCTTCTTCTTGCATATAAGAACGCAACTTTTGCAATTCCTTGGGTTTGAGTAGTAAGCGGCATCCCCTCTGAGTTGTGAGTAAGCAGAACCATTCTTTTTTTGTTCTTCTCCAGATTCTGGCCGGTAGGAATTTGCCTCTTTTTTTTCCAACTGATATGGCCGATAGGAATTTGCCTAGGATTTTTCCAACTGATATGTCAATATATAAAGATCTCCTTATTTCAAAACCGCGGGTTCTCGTGTCATTTTCTTTAAAAGATATTAGATCACCGTGGGAAACTTTCAAATGAGTAATGGTTACCAGTCCATTATTCAAACAAACCCTTCGATGACTTATCGGCTGCCTTGCTTGAGGAAGAGTGTCACTAAAATGGAGACGAACCGGAATCACGTCCGATCTTGTTTCTTGATTGAGTAAAAAAGGGATATATGAAGTTCGTTCTCTTCCTCTGTGCATCTCCCTTATGGGTAAATCCCCATAATAAAGAGACAACTTTCATGTAGTTTGTGATTTGATGTTACTGTTTCGATTTTCTCTCCGAGAAAGATTTCTTTTAATGGATCTCCTCTTGTTCCTCAATCTTCGGAGCATACGGTGTTGGATTAGAGAAAGTTCTCTGTTCCAAACATTTCCTGGAAGTAGACGACACATTTTAAATCTTAATGCTGGCATGGCATATTTCGTTGAATCAGTCTTTTTCACCACATCGCGTATAAAGGGAATCGAACCCAACTCTTCCACAAACCCCCCACGAATGGCCCTCCCTTAATTCAATGAACTATGAGAAATCCTTTTTTAGTTTTTTCTTTTCAGTTCTCATAAGTCCTTGATATACTAGAAGAAACTCAATACTTGTCCGACTACGTCACAGTGCTCAGGTAAAGTGGCAGTGGTTGAAAGTGAGCGGAAACGTCAGTGTTTTCTGTGTGTTACGATAGTAGTGGTGAAAGAAAATCCAATTCAAATATCTCAACGTAAAAGGAAAATCGTTTCACTATGAAAGGAAAGCTAGCTATATGAGATCGAAATCACTCTATCTACGATATTCATTGCACCATGATTGAAGGACAATGAGGGGCAGGTTATATTCCCTTTCTTCTGGTCGATTGAGCTCGAAGGCAAAAGGCACTAAAGATGTTTAAGATGTTTCATCCGAATTGCTATTGACATCGACTCATCCGAGAGATTAGCAAGCACCTCAGGGTTGTGAGAAATCCATCCCCAAAACCCAGAATTGGATCTATTGTTTTCACTTTCTTTCCCAAACAATGTATCTGTTGATACCAGAATTGCTTATATTGCTTGCCCTAAGATGGAAAATGCGATAGAACCCACTTTACATACCTCCATAGGAGGAGATCCCTTAGAAGAGAGTGAAACAGGCAGTACAGCAATTCACAAGCCATAGAGAACGAAACTCGGAAGAAGATCTAGTTTCAAGTCAGCTAGGAAGACCTCTTTCTTAAATTAAAGGGAAGGGGTCCACATAAACCCCAATTATTCCCTAGCTTGTTAATCCAACATATTAGTTGGAGTTTCTGAATAAGAAAGAGTTGGGCGATGGTTTTAGAAAACCCGAAACTAGCCATGCCCTAAAAAAAGTGAATTCCAATTTACGTGAATCACGAAAGAAGCAAAGCCGGTCAAAGAATCGATTATATGCCTTCTCTTTCCATAAGACCAATGGCCTTAGTAACGTAACGCACAGAAGGAATAGAAGACAGAGTGAGGGGATATGTCACGAGAAAAAGGGATGAATAACTACCCCTGTATACGTAGCTTTGTGTAACAGGGGGAACGACTGTTGAGTCAAAAAGCTGAGTGAGAAGGAAGCAAAGGATCGGTTGTGGCGGGATACGAAGTGCTCTGCTAAGCCAATACGAATGTTTACATACGAACCCACGCCAATACATACGAGTAGTAGGGGTATGGAAATTCTCATCAATTAAAGGTTAGGGCTCGGTTTCTGGTTGACTTTTCGAATCCTATCCTCTGTTTCTGGTTAAACCAATTAAATAGGAGTATCCACCGAACTTTCATATGTTGTTGTTCCTATACGCTACCGGGTTCATATTTATAGGCAATGATTTCATTTATATTCCAATTTGTACGTATACCCCATCGCTTTGTTTACCATCCCTATCGTCTCGAATAAGGTTTCCTAGCCTAGCCCATCTCGGTGTCAGCTACCGAAAGAAAAAATTGGTCTAAGGGCAACATCTACTCGTTCATCTCTTGCCTCACATCGAAAGAGGCATGGTTTCTCTCTTCAATCACTCCCCTATTTGCCAGCTTCAATAGCATGGAAGAAGGTGTTCAAAGAACATAGTTTAACATCTACATTTTCTCCATTTGATCTTGATCAATAATTCACTTATAGAAATTGTCGGGGGTTGGGTGCGACATATGCCAATGGATGGCTTATCATGGTGGGAGCGAGTAGAACGTCGCCGGTGCCTGGAAGCGGGATGAGGCGTAGACACGTACGCCGACGAACTTTACCCAGGTTGGGGGCTCTCCGTGGAGATAATGTTGGGGAACGTAGCAGAAATTCAAAAATTTTCCTACGTAACACCAAGATCTATCTATGGAGAGACCAGCAACGAGTAGAAAGGAGAGTGCATCTACATACCCTTGTAGATCGCTAAGCGGAAGCGTTCAAGTGAACGGGGTTGATGGAGTCGTACTCGTCGTGATTCAGATCACCGATGATCCTAGTGCCGAACGGACGGCACCTCCGCGTTCAACACACGTACAGCTCGACGATGTCTCCCACGCCTTGATCCAGCAAGGAGAGAGGGAGAGGTTGAGGAAGACTCCATCCAGCAGCAGCACAACGGCGTGGTGGTGATGGAGGAGCGTGGCAATCCTGCAGGGCTTCGCCAAGCACCTACGGGAGAGGAGGAGGTGTCACGGGAGGGAGGGAGGCGCCAAGGGCTCAGGTATGGATGCCCTCCCTCCCCTCCACTATATATAGGGGCAGGGGAGAGGGGGGAGGCGCAGCCTTGCCCCTTCCTCCAAGGAAGGGGTGCGGCTAAGAGGGGGGAGGAGTCCATCCTCCCCAAGGCACCTCGGAGGTGCCTTCCCCCTTTAGGACTCTCCCCTTTTTCCTATATCTTGGCGCATGGGCCTCTAGGGGCTGGTGCCCTTGGCCCATGTAGGCCAAGGCGCACCCCCTACAGCCCATGTGGCCCCCCGGGGCAGGTGGCCCCACCCGGTGGGCCCCCGGGACCCTTCCGGTGGTCCCGGTACAATATCGATGACCCCGAAACTTGTCCCGATGGCCGAAACAGGACTTCCTATATATAAATCTTTACCTCCGGAACATTCCGGAACTCCTCGTGACGTTCGGGATCTCATCCGGGACTCCGAACAACATTCGGTAACCACATACAAACTTCCTTTATAACCCTAGCGTCATCGAACCTTAAGTGTGTAGACCCTACGGGTTCGAGAGACATGTAGTCATGACCGAGATGTTCTCCGGTCAACAACCAACAGCGGATCTGGATACCCATGTTGGCTCCCACATGTTCCACGATGATCTCATCGGATGAACCACGATGTCAAGGACTCAATCAATCCCGTATACAATTCCCTTTGTCTAGCGGTATGGTACTTGCCCGAGATTCGATCATCGGTATACCGATACCTTGTTCAATCTCGTTACCGGCAAGTCTCTTTACTCGTTCCGTAACACATCATCCCGTGATCAACCCCTTGGTCACATTGTGCACATTATGATGATGTCCTACCGAGTGGGCCCAGAGATACCTCTCCGTTTACACGGAGTGACAAAATCCCAATCTTGATTCGTGCCAACCCAACAGACACTTTCAGACATACCCGTAGTGTACTTTTATAGCCACCCAGTTACGTTGTGACGTTTGGCACACCCAAAGCACTCCTACGGTATCCGGGAGTTGCACAATCTCATGGTCTAAGGAAATGATACTTGACATTAGAAAAGCTTTTAGCATACGAACTACATGATCTTGTGCTAGGCTTAGGATTGGGTCTTGTCCATCACATCATTCTCCTAATGATGTGATCCCGTTATCAACGACATCCAATGTCCATGGTCAGGAAACCGTAACCATCTATTGATCAACGAGCTAGTCAACTAGAGGCTTACTAGGGACATGGTGTTGTCTATGTATCCACACATGTATCTGAGTTTCCTATCAATACAATTCTAGCATGGATAACAAACGATTATCATGAACAAGGAAATATAATAATAATCAATTTATTATTGCCTCTAGGGCATATTTCCAACAGTCTCCCACTTGCACTAGAGTCAATAATCTAGTTCACATCGATATGTGATTAACACTCAAGGTCACATCGCCATGTGACTAACACCCAAAGAGTTTACTAGAGTCAATAATCTAGTTCACATTTACCATGTGATTAACACTCGATGAGTTCTGGGTTTGATCATGTTATGCTTGTGAGAGAGGTTATAGTCAACGGGTCTGAACCTTTCAGATCCGTGTGTGCTTTACAAATCTCTATGTCATCTCCTAGATGCAGCTACCACGTTCTATTTGGAGCTATTCCAAATAACTGTTCTACTTGGAGCTATTCTAAATTGTTGCTCCATTATACGTATCCGGTATCTCTACTCAGAGATATCCGGATAGGTGTTAAGCTTGCATCGACGTAACCCTTTACGACGAACTCTTTTACCACCTCCATAATTGAGAAAATTCCTTAGTCCACTAGTTTCTAAGGATAACTTTGACCGCTGTCCTGTGATCCATTCTTGGATCACTCTTGTACCCCTTGACTGACTCATGGTAAAGCACACTTCAGGTGCGGTACACAGCATAGCATACTGTAGAGCCTACGTCTTAAGCATAGGGGACGACCTTCGTCCTTTCTCTCTATTCTGCCGTGGTCGAGCTTTAAGTCTTAACTTCGTACCTTACAATTCAGGCAAGAACTTCTTCTTTGACTGATCCATCTTGAATACCTTCAAGATCATGTCAAGGTATGTGCTCATTTGAAAGTACCATTAAGCGTTTTGATCTATCCTTATAGATCTTGATGCTCAATGTTCAAGTAGCTTAATCCAGGTTTTCCATTGAAAAACACTTTCAAAATAACCCTATATGCTTTCCAGAAATTCTATGTCATTTCTGATCAACAATATGTCAACAACATATACTCATCAGAAATTCTATAGTGCTCCCACTCACTTCTTTGGAAATACAAGTTTCTCATAAACTTTGTATACACCCAAAATCTTTGATCATCATCAAAGCATACATTCCAACTCCGAGATGCTCACTCCAGTCCTCAGAAGGATTGCTGGAGCTTTGCATACTTATTAGCATATTTCAGGATAGACAAAACCTTCCGGTTGTATCACATACAACCTTTCCTCAAGAATCGTCGAGGAAACAATGTTTTGACATCCTATCTGCAAGATTTCATAAATAACGCAGTAATTGCTAATATAATTTCAACAGACTCTTAGCATCGCTACGAGTGAGAAAGTCTCATCGTAGTCAACTCCTTGAACTTGTCGAAAAATATCTTAACGACAAGTCGAGCTTTCTCAATGGTGACACTTACCATCATTGTCTGTCTTCCTTTCAAAATCTATATGTACCTAACAGCCTTACGACCATCAAGTAGTTCTTCCAAAGTCTACACTTTGTTTTCATACATGGATCCTCTCTCGGGTTTTATGGCCTTGAGCCATTTATCGGAATCCGGGCCCACCATCGCTTCTCCATAGCTCGTAGGTTCATTGTTGTCTAGCAACATGACTTCCAAGACAGGATTACGTACCACTCTGAAGTAGTACGCATCCTTGTCATCCCACGAGGTTTGGTAGTGACTCGATCCGAAGTTTCATGATCACTATCATAAGCTTCCACTTCAGTTGGTGTACGTGCCACAGGAACAACTTCCTGTGCCCTGCTACACACTTGTTGAAGTGACGGTTCAATAACCTCATCAAGTCTCCACCATCCTCCCACTCAACTTTTCGAGAGAAACCTTTCCTCGAAAAAGGACCCGATTCAAGAAACAATCCCTATTGCTTTCGGATCTGAATTAGGAGGTATACCCAACTGTTTTGGGTTTCCTATGAAGATGCATTTTATCCGCTTTGGGTTCGAGCTTATCAACCTGAAACTTTTTCATATAAGCGTCGCAGCCCCAAACTTTTAAGAAACGACAACTTAGGTTTCTCCAAACCATAGTTCATACGATGTCGTCTCAACGAAATTATGTGGTGCCCTATTTAAAGTGAATGTGGTTGTCTCTAATTCCTAACCCATGAACGATAGTGGTAACTCGATTAAGAGACATCATGGTATGCACCATATCCAATAGGGTGCAACTATGACGTTTGGACACACCATCACACTATGGTGTTCCAGGTTGTATCAGTTGTGAAACAATTTCCACAATGTCTTAATTCTGTGCCAAACTCGTGATTCAGATATTCATCTCTATGATCATATCATAGATCTTTTATCCTCTTGTCACGACGATCTTTCAACTTCACACTGAAATTACTTGAACCTTTCAATAATTCAGACTCGTGATTCATCAAGTAAATATACTCAACATCTACTCGAATCATCTGTGAAGTAAGAACATAACTATATTCACTGCATGCCTCAGCACTCATTGGACTGCACACATCAAAATGTGTTACTTCCAACAAGTTGCTATCTTGTTCCATCTTACTGAAAACGAGGCTTTTCAGTCATCTTGCCCATGTGGTATGATTTGCATGTCCCAAGTGATTCAAAATCAAGTGAGTCAAAACGGTCCATTTGCATGGAGTTTCTTCATGCATATACACCAATAGACATGGTTCGCATGTCTCAAACTTTTCAAAAACGAGTGAGCCCAAAGATCCATCAATATGGAGCTTCTTCATGCGTTTTATACCGATATGACTTACGTGGCAGTGCCACAAGTAGGTGGTACTATCATTACTATCTTTTGGTATGAACATGTGTATCACTACGATCGAGATTTAATAAACCATTCATTTTAGGTGTAAGACCATTGAAGATATTATTCAAATAAACAGAGTAACCATTATTCTCCTTAAATGAATAACCGTATTGCGATAGACGTAATCCAATCATGTCTATGCTCAACGCAAACACCAAATAACAATTATTTAGGTTTAACACCAATCTCTTTGGTAGAGGGAGCGTGCGATGCTTGATCATATCAAGCTTGGAAAAACTTCCAACACATATCGTCAGCTCACCTTTAGCTAGTCTCCGTTTATTCCGTAGCCTTTTGTTTCGAGTTACTAACACTTAGCAACAGAACCGGTATCTAATACCCTGGTGCTACTAGGAGTACTAGCAAAGTACACATTAACACAATGTATATGCAATATACTTCTATCCACCTTGCCAGCCTTCTTATCTACCAAGTATCTAGGGTAATTCTGCTCTAGTGGTTGTTCCCCTTATTACAGAAGCACTTAGTCTCGGGTCTGGGTTTTACCTTGGGTTTCTTCACTAGAGCAACAGCTGATTTGCCGTTTCATGAAGTATCCCTTCTTGCCCTTGCCCTTCTTGAAACTAGTGGTTTCACCAACCATCAACAATTGATGCTCCTTCTTGATTTCTACTTTCGCGGTGTCAAACATCGCGAATACCTCAAGGATCATCATATCTATCCCTGATATGTTATAGTTCATCACGAAGCTCTAATAGCTTGGTGGCAATGACTTTGGAGAACCATCACTGTCTTATCTGGAAGATCAACTCCCACTCGATTCAATTGATTGTTGTACTCAGACAATCTGAGCACAAGCTCAACAATTGAGCTTTTCTCCTTAGTTTGCAGGTTAAGAAAGTCATCGGAGGTCTTATACCTCTTGACATGGGCACGAGCCTGAAATCCCAATTTCAGCCCTCAAAACATCTCATATGTTTCGCGATGTTTCAAAAACGTCTTTGGTGCCTCAACTCTAAACCGTTTAACTGAACTATCACGTAGTTATCAAAACGTGTATGTCAGATGTTCGCAACAACCACAGACAACATTCGAGGTTCAGCACACTGAGCGGTGCATTAAGGACATAAGCCTTCTATGAAGCAATGAGGAAAATCCTCAGTTTACGGACCTAGTCCGCATAATTGCTACTATCAACTTTCAACTAATTTTTCTCTAGGAACATATCTAAACAATAGAACTATAGCGTGAGCTACGACATAATTTGCAAAATCCTTTTGACTATGTTCAGGATAATTAAGTTCATCTTATGAACTCCCACTCAGATAGACATCCCTCTAGTCATCTAAGTGATTACATGATCCGAGTCAAACTAGGCCGTGTCCGATCATCACGTGAGACGGACTAGTCATCATCGGTGAACATCTTCATGTTGATCGTATCTTCTATACGACTCATGCTCGACCTTTCGGTCTCCGTGTTCCGAGGCCATGTCTGTACATGCTAGGCTCGTCAAGTTAACCCTAAGTGTTTCGCGTGTGTTCCGAGGCCATGTCTGTACATGCTAGGCTCGTCAACACCCGTTGTATTTGAACGTCTGAATAAAACACCCGATCATCACGTGATGTTTTGAAACAGCGAACTGTCGCAACGGTGCACAGTTAGGGGAGAACACTTCTTGAAATTGTTGTAAGGGATCATCTTATTTACTACCGTCGTTCTAAGCAAATAAGATGTATAAACATGATAAACATCACATGCAATCAAATAGTGACATGATATGGCCATCATCACTTTGCTCCTTTTGATCTCCATCTTCGGGGCTCCATGATCATCATCGTCACCGGCATGACACCATGATCTCCATCATCATGACCTCCATCATCGTGTCTTCATGAAGTTGCCTCGCCAACTATTACTTCTACTACTATGGCTAACGGTTAGCAATAAAGTAAAGTAATTACATGACGTTTAAGTTGACACGCAGGTCACAAATAAATAAAGACAACTCCTATGGCTCCTGCCGGTTGTCATACTCATCGACATGCAAGTCGTGATTCCTATTACAAGAACATGATCAATCTCATACATCACATATATCATTCATCACATCCTTTTTGGCCATATCACATCACATAGCATACCCTGCAAAAACAAGATAGACGTCCTCTAATTGTTGTTTGCATGTTTTACGTGGCTGCTATGGGTTTCTAGCAAGAACGTTTCTTGCCTACGCATGAACCACAACGTGATATGCCAATTGCTATTTACCCTTCATAAGGACCCTTTTCATCGAATCCGATCCGACTAAAGTGGGAGAGACAGACACCCGCCAGCCACCTTATGCAACTAGTGCATGTTTGTCGGTGGAACCGGTCTCACGTAAGCGTACGTGTAAGGTTGGTCCGGGCCGCTTCATCCCACGATGCCGCCGAATCAAGATAAGACTAGTAACGGCAAGCATATTGAACAATATCGACGCCCACAACTACTTTGTGTTCTACTCGTGCAAAGAATCTACGCAATAGACCTAGCTCATGATGCCACTGTTGGGGAACGTAGCAGAAATTAAAAAAATTTCCTACGTAACACCAAGATCTATCTATGGAGAGACCAGCAACGAGTAGAAAGGAGAGTGCATCTACATACCCTTGTAGATCGCTAAGCGGAAGCGTTCAAGTGAACGGGGTTGATGGAGTCGTACTCGTCGTGATTCAGATCACCGATGATCCTAGTGCCGAACGGACGGCACCTCCGCGTTCAACACACGTACAGCTCGACGATGTCTCCCACGCCTTGATCCAGCAAGGAGAGAGGGAGAGGTTGAGGAAGACTCCATCCAGCAGCAGCACAACGGCGTGGTGGTGATGGAGGAGCGTGGCAATCCTGCAGGGCTTCGCCAAGCACCTACGGGAGAGGAGGAGGTGTCACGGGAGGGAGGGAGGCGCCAAGGGCTCAGGTATGGATGCCCTCCCTCCCCTCCACTATATATAGGGGCAGGGGAGAGGGGGGAGGCGCAGCCTTGCCCCTTCCTCCAAGGAAGGGGTGCGGCTAAGAGGGGGGAGGAGTCCATCCTCCCCAAGGCACCTCGGAGGTGCCTTCCCCCTTTAGGACTCTCCCCTTTTTCCTATATCTTGGCGCATGGGCCTCTAGGGGCTGGTGCCCTTGGCCCATGTAGGCCAAGGCGCACCCCCTACAGGCCATGTGGCCCCCCGGGGCAGGTGGCCCCACCCGGTGGGCCCCCGGGACCCTTCCGGTGGTCCCGGTACAATACCGATGACCCCGAAACTTGTCCCGATGGCCGAAACAGGACTTCCTATATATAAATCTTTACCTCCGGAACATTCCGGAACTCCTCGTGACGTCCGGGATCTCATCCGGGACTCCGAACAACATTCGGTAACCACATACAAACTTCCTTTATAACCCTAGCGTCATCGAACCTTAAGTGTGTAGACCCTACGGGTTCGGGAGACATGTAGTCATGACCGAGATGTTCTCCGGTCAACAACCAACAGCGGGATCTGGATACCCATGTTGGCTCCCACATGTTCCACGATGATCTCATCGGATGAACCACGATGTCAAGGACTCAATCAATCCCGTATACAATTCCCTTTGTCTAGCGGTATGGTACTTGCCCGAGATTCGATCGTCGGTATACCGATACCTTGTTCAATCTCGTTACCGGCAAGTCTCTTTACTCGTTCCGTAACACATCATCCCGTGATCAACCCCTTGGTCACATTGTGCACATTATGATGATGTCCTACCGAGTGGGCCCAGAGATACCTCTCCGTTTACACGGAGTGACAAAATCCCAATCTCGATTCGTGCCAACCCAACAGACACTTTCAGAGATACCCGTAGTGTACCTTTATAGCCACCCAGTTACGTTGTGACGTTTGGCACACCCAAAGCACTCCTACGATATCCGGGAGTTGCACAATCTCATGGTCTAAGGAAATGATACTTGACATTAGAAAAGCTTTTAGCATACGAACTACATGATCTTGTGCTAGGCTTAGGATTGGGTCTTGTCCATCACATCATTCTCCTAATGATGTGATCCCGTTATCAACGACATCCAATGTCCATGGTCAGGAAACCGTAACCATCTATTGATCAACGAGCTAGTCAACTAGAGGCTTACTAGGGACATGGTGTTGTCTATGTATCCACACATGTATCTGAGTTTCCTATCAATACAATTCTAGCATGGATAATAAACGATTATCATGAACAAGGAAATATAATAATAATCAATTTATTATTGCCTCTAGGGCATATTTCCAACAGATAATACCCCTACTCCTGCTCTGCGGGGTCTCCGCATGATCACTAAGTCACTAGTGATACAAAGTGCTCCTCAAGCTGTGTCTAGGGGTAGGAGAAGGCAAGGATAGCTCCCCCCGGCCCTAGGTTTTAGTTCTATTAGAGTGGGAACCCTTTGCATGGGTGGCCTGGGGGGTTTATATAGACCTACCCCCCAGGGGTACAATGGTAATCTGGTCGGCTGCCGGGCCCGGCTGTCAGTGTCTCCAGCCTCCGGCTTCTCCGCCGACCGCTGGGGCCCTCCGCCTAGTGGGCCCTGCCGACTGGTTGGTGGCTGTTCACTGTAGCCGTATCCCAGTGACGGGGGCTTGGTCATCTTAGCGTGGCTACAGTCCCACCGTCTGGTGGGAGGATACTATAGCCACACCTGGTCTTATCAGCTTAATGGCATGCTCGCCTCGGGGCAAGGGACGGCCGCCCGCTGGAGGCCGGCCCCTCTCTAATCCGCCTTGTCGAACTTCCGCCGTCTTCCTTGGGGTCACTGTCCGATAGGGCCCGCCTCTGGCGGGCCGTACGGACAGGCCGTCGTGGGGAACAGGGCTCCGCCTACTAGGAGCAACGTCAGGGTAGATACGGCACAGTGCTCCGTCGTGCGGGGATCTCCATCTGTATGAAGCATTGTAGCCACGTCCGTCTCGAGCGTGGGAGGCGACGTGCCCCACTGTAGCCATAGTTCGTCTTGTACTCCTGATGGGAGCTCGGCCGCCCCGTAGTCGTGAAGTAGCCGCCTGCCTGTAGCCGCCATCTCTGGAGGGCGGCCGCAAGGAGCTGGTCACTCGGAGTGTCGTAGTCGTGGGTCACCCGCCCTCTGGCAGCCGGCCGCTGGGTCAGCCGGTCTCAGAGGGCGGAGTTTTGGCTTGGGGCTCAGCTAGGTGGAGCTGGCCCAAAGTCTTGACAAATCTTGGGCCTCAGGTGAGCCTACCCGTGGCCCATTACTCCGACAGTAGTCCCCGAAGCCGGTGACCCGTTGTGGTCGAGGGGCCGCGAGGTCTCAGCGGCTTCCCCCCTCCCTGTGCTCGGAGAAAACATCGACCTCCTGGTGGTCAGTCGGACGCTCGAGCCGGCCTCTCCGAGGCAGAGCTAAGTGATCGATTTTGAACTCCAAGGCGGGAAACAGGTGGCGTGCCTGTTAAGCTTACCCAAGCTGTCGCCCGCTGCGGACGCGCCACGCGGCGCACGCCAGCCTGACAAGCCTGCCATCCCACGCTCTTGACGGGACATGACTCTAGGACGGGCCCGCCACTACCACGCCTCGGCAACCGGGCGGATTTACTGCGCCGGAGGGGGCAGTTTCCATCCCCACAACAATTGACGACGGGGTAAATGCACGCGGGAGACGGGGGGTCGTGGGGACGTGGGCGCAGTTAATCCCATGACCCACGTCCCGCCCCCTCGGCTACATAGCTCGGGCGCTATAAGTAGGGAGGGGGGAGAGGTGCCGAAAAGTTCCTGCGCCCCCTCCCACTCTTCTTCTCTTGGCCTCCGCTGCTGCTGCTGCCGTAGCGCCGCCGCCGTTGCTCGACGCCGACGTGTCTTTCCTCTCCGCGCCGCTAGCCGGAGCCATGGGCGACTGGGATGGATCGACCGTGATCGAGGATCACATCACCTTCCTCCACGACATGCGCCGGATGCCCAGCGCGTCCTTCCTCAAGGCGCTGGTGCCGCCGGAGACGGAGATCTCGTCGACACCGCAGGAAGGCGAGCGGGTCGTACCGATAGGCCGTCGTGGGGAACAGGGCTCCGCCTGCTAGGAGCAACGTCAGGGTAGATACTGCACAGTGCTCCGTCGTGCGGGGATCTCCGTCTGTACGGAGCACTGTAGCCACGTCCGTCTCGAGCGTGGGAGGCGACGTGCCCCACTGTAGCCATACTTCATCTTGTACTCCTGATGGGAGCTCGGCCGCCCCATATTCGTGAAGTAGCCGCCTACCTGTAGCCGCCCTCTCTGGAGGGCGGCCGCCAGGAGCCGGTCACTCGGAGCATCGTAATCATGGGTCACCCGCCCTCTGGCAGCCGGCCGCTGGGCCAGCCGGTCTCAGAGGGCTGAGTTTCGGCTTGGGGCTTAGCTAGGCGGAGCTGGCCCAAAGTCTTGATAAATCTTGGGCCTCGGGTGAGCCTACCCATGGCCCATTACTCCGACAGAAATAGAATAGAATAGAAATATCAAGAGAAACACTCTTCTTTCCGAAGATCCATTTCTAGTGGGACATCGTTCATAGGGAGCGCACATCATCCAATGCACCCTCTACTCTTCACTCTTCACTCTTGTTCTCGATATCCTCTTCAACAAGGATTTGCGGCTCCAATCCCTTTATTTTCCTAAAGGTAAAAGATGGAACAGACCGAATCCAAGCCATATAATTTCTTGATGCTCAAGAGTGCTTTGTTGGAAAAGAGTTTTCTATGTCGTTCAAACTAATGCTCGATTTAGAATTCTATAACAAAAAAAAGAAATAATCAATTAATCTATCTCACCTATATTATGAAGCAGCTGCTAGGCCTGATAGCGAAGTGAGCTTTGTGACTTTTAGTAGGGTTGTATCGTCCGTCTTCAACATTCATCCATAAGACTTATTTATTTGATTCATTGTATCTCGAACGGAGGTAAGTCCAACTTCCTCCTCTTTTCTTTCTTTTTGTTAGTGGCTTTCTCTTTTTAGAAGTCGAACTCTAGACTTGGCAAAAGGCCTATCCTTTCTTGTAGCAGAGCTACGTCCTAATTGATTGTATCATGCTCTTTCAGGTCGAGGAACCTCTAATGTAATCTTTGTCCAGAAGAAGGAGGACTTTCACAGAAAAAAAAAAGTTGTATGCCAAAAAGAGCCAATGTGAACTTAGGTTCAAAAGGATCAATAGCACATGACGAAGTTCAAGTGTCTTCTCTTCAAGATAATAGAGCATAATTGTAGGATTATATGGATATTAGTGCTTTTATTCAATTCCCGAGGCACTCTTCAACGATTGAGGAGATTCTCGAGGAAGTCTTAGTGCTATCGTCAGGGTCACCAGCCTACTGTACCCCTTATTCTGGCTTAGCCTTGCTTAAACAGAAGAGGCTTGGTTAGCATCCTTTCTATCAGGTGCTGTTCTTTGCTACCAATAATTCTTTAAGTACACAGTGAAGTAAATAATAGTGCACTTGCTGACAGTAGAACCCCCAAGAAATCTCACAGCATAGGCCGATATCTTTGTGCAATGTCATTTACAAGCTATGCTCCAAAGTCTTGGCAAATAGACTGAGAGAAGTATTGGATGAGATCATTTCCGAGAACTTACTAAATAGGCATGCTTTTTCTACGAATATAATCAATTCCATAATGCTATCCGCTTTGACGAAGCAAATCAGATGACGAGTGATCTACGCCTTGAAAAGGAGAAGAAGTGGTTCTCGATACTGAGCAAAAAGTCACTTTCGATGCAGAAAGTAGGAAACCAAGGAAGCAGGCATTGGCAAAGAGTGAATCTTTATCCGATCCTATAATGGCTCAATCCGATCCAACAACGGTACTTCCAAAGGCTCCTCGGCTAAGAAAAATAATAGTTGTATTGGCAAGGCATGAAAGGGAATTTCTAATGCTATCCGAAGACGAATCAGAATACGGAACCGAAAGCCGTAGCCCAGAACCTTTAGCTTGAGCGGAAGGGGAGGAAACCGGCTATTCAAACTGGCGGGTAGGTGGATACCCTAGTGCTTATTGCTTTGTCGGAGCAGGGGCGGAGAGGGATTCATTAGTTTGACAACACAAGGGTGTCATGTGGAGAAAGGGAATGGAACTATTCTCCGGGTACTAGTACCGCTTAAGCCCAAGCAAGTGAAGAAATCTTGTAAGATGGACTTGATTTACTTCCCTTTCCAAGACCTATACCATATGGTTTGGGTATACCACTATCACCTATCGAAATGAAACACTAACCTACCCACGACCCCCTATACCGGATACCTTTTCTTTGAAAACAATGACTAGTAGAGGATTTCGGGGAACAACAGCAAAGGGAAGTAGGGATGGGCTTTCCTCGGATTAGTATTCGGATTTTGCTGGTCTTGCCAATGGTTGTTATTCAAAAGAAGGGTTTGCACCGGCAAAGAAGAATATATTTTCTAGTTGTAGCTTTCGAGGAGAAGAAGGATTGAATCAAAGGGACGAGCAAAGGCAAAGCAATGGCATGTTTGGAATTCCATAGAGGAATCCCCAAGCAAAGGCCAGGACGCTAACGCTAACGCTATTGATATTCCTAGCGCTTGTTTCGTAGGATGCCGAGGACTCTTGCTTGAATACAACTAGAGAATTATCAAAAGAATAAGACTAGCTCTTTACCGCGGGGATGCGTTGAGAGAAATCCATTGTTTAACTCGGTGACTGGATAGGAGCCGTGACTGTGTGGGTAGCATTATCAAAAGAAGGAAATTCGCAACGCTCTAAATTTCTCTATTTTGATTCTTTTTTTATCGATTGCGCCGTTACTGTACCTGCTTTCGCTATTGCTGTTCCGCTTTGCCATTATCCGTCCCTTTGTTAGCATAATAGGAGGGTGCCTTTTTAGCGCAAGACGATGAAATAACAACCTAAGCTTATCGGCAGTAGCAAATTGAGAAATCGAATAGATCCCCGGCCGTTGGATAGGAGCACTGCCGTTACCGTGCTTAGAATTGATGAAATTGGATTTCTTACAAAACGCAGGATTTTCCTATTCGTAGTTTTCTTACAAAACCCAGGATCTTCCTATTCGTAGGTGGTATACAACTACCCCTATCCCTATTGTTTTGATACATGGCGTATTGGCTTTTCGTTTTTCTAGCTAAAGATCCATCTTTCCTGGATTAGTGATTACTTCAATCCATACCCCTATGGAATAACAAAAAGCAAGGGCAGAGGGACCTGGATCCGGAACCATACAATAATTCGTAGGAACCCACACCGGATAGAGGGCCGTCCCTTCCTCTTAAGAGGTGTAATTCTGTTTGGGGATGACATTAGATAATCCAAATCGTACTCCTCGCGAGAATGGTCGCAAAATGCGAAGGAGTTTTGTTGTCGAAGCTAGGGATCTAGATAGGTACCGATCTCGGTGGGGATTTTCCTATTTTTTCTATGGAATTTGTTTCATTCCTTTCATGCACAGATGAACCTTCTGACCTTTGGAAGTACCTTTGCCCTGGAGGATTGTCCCGTGATTGAGGGATTTCTCTACAACTATTGTGATTAAAGACATATGCAAATCCGAAACAGGGAAGTACGAAACTAAAGGGACTTTCTCTCGATGAACTCCCTAGTTCCTATGTTTGCTTTGAGGCAGTGCTAATTGCTAATGTGTGAACTATCACTATAGAAAAATAGATTGGAATCACTTCTAACATCAAAGATAGGAAAATCTGGCCTATTGGGTGCCGATCCACTCGATCCTATGCTATGCATTTGTGACCAATAGAGGTAAGATCATGAATACAAGATGGTGATGAATCATGCCAAGTTTGGGGAGTGTTTCTCGTACCCTCATTGCATGTTTTCAAATAGGGCATACTGCCTGTGATTTACTATTGAAAAACAAGTTGACAGGAGAACCCGAGTGCAACCAGATAAGAGATCTCTTTCGAAAGACGACAATGGCAAGTCTCAATCAACTGTCATTAGATCAATAGTAAACAGGACATTGCTTTGCGTATCACGGATCGAGCACACAATAGAATGCTCGAACTACACTCTCCCAGCAAAAGGCAGGGCAAGTGAGTTCTACACAATATTCGATAATGAAACGAGCCTTCCTCCTTCCGAAACCCCCTCTCCTCGGCCCGGGATAGCGATAGACGTACAAATTCAATCAATGGCGATAATGTCATCCCCTTTCCTTAGATATAAAAGAATCATTCTGAGCGAGTCCATAAGAAGCGACCCGCTTTTTCATCAGTTCCGGGGGAAGACCAAAGATCTTGGGCGACCGGTCTGCCAGAAAAACTCAAAAGAGAAAGAGAGGTATGCACTGTGAAGGAAGCCCTTTGACCCACTCTTCCTTCCCCCTACCTACCCATAAGGTAAGTAGGGGCCTCGGCATCTCTATTTCCCGATAAACCTACTAAAACTACTTCGAGAAACCTACCAATTCGAGAAACAATACAAACCTACCAAAAAAATTACTAGCCTCCCTTTTTGGGTGGCTTCCACTGCTTGTGCGAGTGAGCAACTATATTTCGGATATCCTGGGGTTGTAAGATCTCGAGCAGAGGAAAGTCCCGGGGGAACGTGTTTACCATGAATAGGATCTCCCCAGGCTCAAGGAATGCAAGAAGTCTGTCTATCTTGCATTTTAAGCCAGGGAAATCCTTATATTCTGAGCACAAAATCCACATTTTAAAGGTTTCTTTGTAATTGTCAGGTGGTCCCCCCGCTCCGGGGGAGAAGCTTCTTCTATGGCTATGGCCAAAAGGAGAAATAGTCATGTTCATTATATGGCTCCTAGAATCCAAGGCATTTCGTCGGAATACATCCTGTCTTTTCACCTTTGTAGTCCTATGCATAGTAAGTACTATAGCCCCAATCATAGCAACTAATAAAATCAGACTAGAAACCAAAAACCAGACGGAATAGTAGGTATAAAGTAAATTGCCCAATGTTTCCAAATTAGTCCAACTTTGTACCTTTCCGGCATAAACCGTATATCTTAGAGAGGTCGTATTTCTGTGGGTTGGTAGTAATGGAATGGTTTCATTATCTAAAATGAAGAACATTTCCCACCAAAAGATCAGCCCAATAATACCACTCACTGGTAAATAGCGCAATACTTCTTCGTGAATCTCTGCTATTTGAATATTGAACATCATAACCATGAATCGGAATTAAATGGCAATAGCTCCTATATGAACTACTGGGGAGATCATAGCAGAGAAGTCAAGATCTAACAAAATAAGTAAACCAGAAGTGCCGCAAAAGACTAGGATGGGAAACAAAATGGAATGTACCGGATTTTTAGCACGTACAACCATCAAACCAGAGACCAAAGCAGGGCTCAACAAAACAGAAAGTATCATGGTACGTCGTCCTCCCTTGAAATGGAACTTGAATGTTGGAGCAAGAAGACGCATTCAAGTCGATCTATTACAACCAACGCGGTTGTTCGTATTTCATTTTCTTCTTCCAAGCCGACGCTCTTCTTATAAAAGAAAGCACTCACTAAATTACTTACCGAATCTCGTCTTTCTCTCGGCACCGAGAATTTTGGACGTGTCTGGGTCGATCAGAGGTTCGGCTTGCTTCTCCACCACCCTCGCCTATGAAATGGATAACCCTTGCTGCCTTAGCAGCAGGATTTTAAGGGCTTCTGTTGAAGCGCAATAGGAGGAAGCCATGCATTCTTGAAAGAATCTCCAACCCCCCCTTTACCTTCTCTTTCTATTCTATAAAAAGGCGAACATCTAACCTAGGCCCGGTCGCCTTTCTATGAAGGCAAGCAGCCCAGCCCCCTTGTTGAAATTTGGATATTAAGGAACCCATATTTCGCAATAGCAGCTCCGAGAAGCTGGGCTTAGGGTGCGCCTCCTGTGGTCGTTTCAGTGACTCAATTGGCTGGCTTCCCTCACCTCAGACTGGTGTCGCCACCTCTCCCAGGACTGGAATGATTATCCCCGCCCGATGGGTCTACATTCATCCCTGAATGTCGTCTGGTACTCTTCACTTCCCCGCCATTCTTGTAACCATCACCTGTAATCCGCGCAGGTGTGTCTGCACCCCCTAGAGTGGACGAGAAAGAAAGGATTTTTTATCGGAGCAACCCCCCCAGGTTCCAAACCCAGGAGTTCACTTTCCCGTATGAGCATTCGGTACATATATAAGTCAGTGGAAGAGTCAAAGGGTCACCACTACTGATGATCTCCCCCTTATCTTAGAAGGGTCGTCTGAGGGTTCTCCGTGGTTCATTGTTGTGCTTACACACTAGGCTACCCTTCTCCGAAAGCTCCGCGGGACCACCTATCACTAGTCTTCGGCCGGAGGGGTTTATTGCACAAAAAGGCCGGGACGCGGGCTCCCGCAGAGGAAAGCCCAACGAATGTCAGATGCAAAGCCCCACACCTCATTAAGATCATATTGGCATACTCTCCTAAAAAAAGAGCAGACCCCATTGAAGACGGGAGTGAGGTACAACAAGGCCATTTCCGTCCACCTTCTCATGGAGCCGTACGTGGACGTTACCGCTCATACAGCTCCCAGCCAGCAAGCAGTTAGCTTTCCTCTAGAAGTCATGGAAGTGTGGATAAATTGACAGAAGGTTTTTATTTCTTAGAAAATCGCCCTAACCGTCCTAAATATGGATGGAGAGCGGTCTCGAGTTTTTCGGGGTCCTCGAGATTTCATTTTAGGTCGAGTAGAGATGCTAGGGAGTCTGTGGGCTTCCCTTGGCATTTCAAGATGGCCTCTATCATCTTTTTGAGAGCCTCCTGTTTGCCCGTCAAGGGGCATTTGACATGCAGAGACAAAAGCAGTCCCACACGAAACTGGGAATTTTCCCCAATGGACGTAATCGGCTCTGCTTTCGCGGTCTCAAAAGGAGAAGCCCCGAACGCTTGCAGTTGCTTTTTTCTATTTATTCCTTCTAAGCGAGCCTCTAAAGACTCTACTCCTATTTTAAACTTAGAGTCTGATTCTTCCAATTCTTCCAAAGACAAAGTAGAACTTCGTTTTGAGGAGTTTGCCCCCCGTTCGCCGCCGTCCAGCCTGCGGCTACTCTAGGATGGATCAAGGTTTAGGCCAACAGATGGGGCTTGCTCCCTTTCTTCTAGAGCTAAGGAAGGACCTGCGGGTGCCGTTTCCGGTAAAGGGGGAATCTCAAGGAGGGTCTCCAGACCTTCGAAGTGCCCCACCACCACGGTTGGCGTTGTGTCGACGACCCCCTCTGGCTCCGGGCTAGAGGTAATTTCGATGATCTCCCCGGCCCTTTGTTCCTCGTCACCATCGCAATAACAATAAGGAGACGCGGTGATGTCATCATCCAAAAGGAAAAAGAAAACCCCAAAGGTACCGAATGGAATTCTACTTGTCGGGCTTGGATTCGTTTCGTTTATCAAAAATCGAAATAATAAATAACAACCCATAAATCTAAGAGAAATTACGATAAAAAAATCTAAAGTGAAGCCAATCGCTTATAAAAAGAAACCAGTCTCCTTTTAAAAGGAATTGGCCAATTCACTTCGAAAAACTACGTTCTAACTTGAGCAGAAAAATTGGTCGCATTTGACATCTAAAGTTTCACCAGCCCTACTACTGCCCGAAATCTTGCTTTGCTGAGCTTTCCCCAAGGTGACACCGAAGGTCTACGTCCTTTCGTGCGCCCCTCACCTCCTCCATGAGGATGATCCACTGGATTCATTGCAACATCATGAACAATGGGGCATCTGCCTAAGCACTGGCACCCCCACCACGCTTACGGCTCTATACCTACTAGACCTGTATTCAGTAAAGCTTTCTTTCTATATGCTAATTCTCATGCAGTTCATATTGTCGATATGAGTATAATTGCCTCGAGGAATAGATAAGAATTCCTTCCTTTACGGGTAAATGAATAGGAATCAGGTTAATAAAACCGGAACTGTTTCCGCCTTCCTCTCGAACTGAGCTATTTCTCTTAAATATAGAGTTTCACATCATTACAGGAAATCCTATACATGTGTATTACCACCCGATATGGAGCCATCGTCGTCTTCGGCGTAGCGTGAAGACCTTCCCACGGTCTTCAAGTCGTTCTTGACTCGCTAGCAAGCACCAGTGGAATTTAACCGCCTTGTGGTCGGGACACCGCCTTCTTCTCTAGAATCACGCAAGTGGTAATGCTCCCCATGGTAAGGAGAAAGACCTTAAGGCATAAACGTAGAGCCTGAGTCCACAAGATAGTATTTTCTCGATGACGATAGTGGCCATTTTCTGGTTCAGTGGTTGTATCTAGAAATATTCTAGAGTCATTTGTCATACCCTCCCAACCAACCATCACATATGTGAAACTCATGTGAAAATAAAAAGCACACAAACTCTTCTGTGTTGTCGAAACTCGTTTTCCACGATAACGTATTTAGTTTGATGTTGGAACTCAGGCAGAAATGTGTGTCCCGGCTCCAACACTATTCTAGAAATGCAAAAAATAGAATAATAGATGAATTAGAAAACTCAACTATTCTTTGTGATTCGGTACCGCTTGAACTAACTGGCCCAATTCTTGGTAGGTACTTATTAGGGGGAGGGCCAACCACCGAATGAACAACGATCTCCCGGTCCCACTTGATTCCTGGGGAATTTAGGGAACCCTGCAGACTTGACTCTTTTAAGAGGAAGAAATTCGAAGTGAAATATCTAGAATATGCTTTACACTCCATTTTCACACAGGTATGCCCCCTACCTTTCTGTAGATTGATGCACTAATAAGACTCCAAATCCTTGGTTTGAGCATCCCTTTCTTTTGTAACCTCTCTTAGGAACTTCAAACGGAACAAGGCTAGGATCCTAATCTCTATTCCTTCCTCCTTGGCGTCAGATAACTCCAATAAAGCATGACTGAAGTAGATATAAAACGTGTCGAAGAGCAATAGACTCTTTTTTTATAGAGCTTATCATTGTCATTGATTGACCAGCATGACTTATGGATTGCATTTTATACTGTGCTATTTGAATAGCGAGATTCTGGAAAGGCGGGCAAAATAGACTTTCTTGCTCCTGCATCATTCTTGCTAAGGGCATCTAAGGAACTAATCAAAGGTTACGAAAGAGAAGGCTTGAAAAGGAGCTTACTTTTCCCGCTAATGCTACTTCCGCTATCTCATAATTAAGGAGGATACAACTCATAAACCTCCCTTGGTATTTGGGTAGGGAGAAAGATAATTAATTAGACTAAGTGAGGAATGTATACAACTACTGCTCAAAGGCTATAAGAAGCACGCACTCCTACTAGACATGGAAGGAGTAAACCTAAAATATGCTTTCTTCCCTTATGTTGAATTGACTTCCTTGTCTCTTTCTAGAAAGTCAGCAGCTGGCTCAAGGTGAACTACTGGGAAATGAAAAAACATATGGTTCAATCAAGAACCTATAAGCCGAACGGAGTTCTCTCTCATATTGTTATGTTTACCTGGAATGCCATAAGCCTGCTCTCAAGGAACAACTCGAATCACTACTGACGCGGGACTTGCTTTCGCACGGGGAGTTGGATAAATTACCCTCTTGTGGGTATGGCGATAGATAGCAATAGCAATGGATTGATTATGATTATGATTAAGTAGACTGACTGTTGGATGAGCTCCAAAAGGTGGTGAGCCTGATGAGTCAACCAAAGGGAGTGGGCCCTTTAAACCCCTAGGGCGTAAGCATTTCTGCCTATCCAAAATAAGAGGTCAAGTCAATCTTGAATGCGGTTAGTACCTATTAGTATTAGATACAGAATCCTATTTGCTTTGAGAGCCCCTATCCTATATTCTCTCTATCTATAGATGGAGAAAGACATGCTCGATATGAATTGGGACAAAGAAGAAAGTAAAAAGCAGGAGGTAGGTCCGTGGTTTCAAGTTGAGTAGTGAGTGGTTCCTTGAGGGGAGTCGATAGAAACCTTTACTCATTTGATTTCCTCCGAAAAGAAGGAGGGGTTTTCCTATGGTAGGCACCAAGAAAGATACCATGAAATTAGGCACCAGGTACTATCCATCACACTTAGAGTTGGTATTTATTGTTTGATTTGAATCCCTGCTAACCAAATAGTTGTCATAACAGATTTGAATGACGATATCCAATCATGAAATGGCTAGAGGAGGCACAGAGATAAGACATAACTGATGGTAAGGTAAATCAGAGGTTTTCATTTACCTTATCATCGTCGTAACTTTCTTATCTATTTGTGTATGCTATTAGAAAGGGAAATTCGACACAACCAATGCGCAAAACCTTCTGTCTTTCCTATGAAAACAACTTCCGCCTGGATAGAATAGTTAGCCAACATGAATTCCTGCTTATTGTCCTTCCTACCCATAAGTGAGAGCAAGGCCGAAGTAGAGCATAGAGCTTAGAAGTAGGATCCGGTAATTGGTTCTGCTCAGCAGATGCAAAAAAAGAGGTGTTTTGGGGTGAGTCCCTGCCAAGCGGCTTTTGATGACGGCATTGTCAACGTACACTTCTGCATTACGACCCAACTAAGACCTGAGGATGAGGCTCATTAGGGGCTTAAATGTGGCACCGCCATTTATCAAACCGAAGGGCATCTTCTTGTAGCAGAAGGAAGGGGCGATAAAACTCGTTTTTTCTTTCTCTTCCTCAGCCATATAGACTTGCTGATACCCAGAGTAGGCGTCGAGGAAGCTCAACATCTCGCACCCTGCGGTGGAGTCGACCAGTTTAGTCCTTGTACTTCGGTGGAACCAAATTCCTGTATATGGATTGCAAATCTTTTCTGCTTTGGGTCTTAAGTGAATGAAAGGGTGGGTTAAAAAACCATGGCCAGCCCCCCTCAAGAAATCTCGCCCGTAGGTTACTGATGGGATGCTAGCTGCCGGTATACAGGAAAAACATGGTGTAGAGCACAAACAAGATGTGCTAACACATATCCCTTATATTTATTGGTTCTACAGAAGATGTATGATAAAGAGCTGGCATTAAGTCATGCAACGCGCTCAGGCTTTATAAGAGGAAAGACTCTCGCCAGTATAGATTGAACGTACGGTGCTTGCTTACAAGACTGCTACTGAAAAAGGCTACCTCTTCAAACTGCTGAATGCCCTATACCATCTATCTTTCCCTGAAAAAGCGTATACTTTTGTTCTATAAGCAAATAAAGCATACTTCTTTTGCTGATCAAGTAGTCTTCTACATTGGTGGGTAGCGGAGAATAAAATCAATATCGGAGTATTGCTCTAGCTGATGCTGAATTAACCTGGATTCAATCGTGACTCTCTGAACTAGGTTTTACTTCATCTTACCCTCTGGACCTCGGAAATGGAAAAACATTACCGGTGCAGAATTGAAGATTCGGTGAAAACTAGTCGACCTTTCATCACAAATTGAAGCAGAGGCTGTTAGTTGAAAATCCATTTGCAGATCCTGTTGTTGAGGTAGAACCTGCTTCGCTAATAGCATAGACTCTATCAGTCGAAGAGATCAGCAGGTACGAGGATAACAGAGACAGAGATAAAGGCTTCGTCAGCAGAGACGAGAGCAGGGTCCTTTTGAAAATCAGAAATAAAAGGGGCGATCAACGAATTGACCAGGTGTAAGCAGAGGGAACTGGAGCAGAGCAATATGTAGCATACTTTTCCGTTCGAGACCCATATCTAGACCCTTGTGATCGATAGTCGGACCCATGCTGACGGCACCAAAATCCTGCCCCTCCCGCGGAACTAGTACCACCAATAGATAGGCACGTCCCTTCTTGGGCAACCCTGAAAGTATCTTCTTGTATGGACTGAAACAAGACAAACTACTCGCGGGACCCACTTAAGATCTCTTTCTTTAGTTTTCTGCTTTATTCCTTTCTTAGAAAAAAGTAGCTTCCCTTATTAGTAGCGCTAGTATCTTTTCATAATGATGACTTTTTTTCAGAGCTTCCAAGATTTTGAGAAGCTGAGGCATTGCCGGCTGGGGGGAAATTTGATCGAAACTAATAACAACTAGTCACGATTAGGGACAAAGCTCAGCTAGTATACGTAATGTGTTCAAGGAGCATTTCCTCCAACAACTAGACTAAAGAAAATAAGGGCGGAAGGATTTACTTAAACGTTGTTGCATGAGCGGCTTCTAAATGAGTGGTTGATGATTCACTTTCTGATTATTACCCGCTAGCTATTAAAGCGGCAGTGTGATGTCGGCCCACTGTGGAATGGGTACCACCTAACTATGATTCGGTGAAGGTTCCACCTTCCTTCCATAGATATAGTGATAGTAGTTCCACTCGATGTGGATCGCGCCCATGCTTGCTCAGCTCCAGGATCAGGCTCCTAAACCTATTTTCAATAAATAAGTCAGCTGGTCTATGTTGTTGGAGTTCCGCATGACGCGTTAATCCCACCTCTATGTCTAAGGAATAGCCTTTTCTTCTTTTCTTTATTGTTCGTGGGAACATGTAAGATTAGCAATGGAAATTGAGCTACGGCCGTCCGTTCCTCAAGCAAACAACGCGAGACTTAGTTAACGAAACAGGAACTCCATCCCTTGACACTAATTTATGATACAGAAGTGGAATCGAGAAAAATGCGGGAAAAATGCACATTCAATATTGAGAAAAAGTTGCGTAACTGCCCTTGACTCAAGGTCTTGAGAAACCAGAAACTAGTGTTCGATGGCCCAACAAATCGTATTGGTTTTCGCAGGGGATATCATTTTTACAAGCTTTCGCATGCTGAGCGTGACTATGGATTTTATATAGTTATGGAATAACCTTCTTATCCGCGAGTTCTTCGCCAAAGACTCCTGATATCGCTTGTTGGGCCCTTGATTCCGAAGTACCAGTACCGAAGGCAGACTTGAATGCATTAGGTTGGGAAGCGGCCTAGAAGGTGCTTAAAGATAGGTGACAGTTGTGAAAGTTTAGTCGACTTGTCGGCAGCAACTGACCTTTCTTTCATCAGAAGTAGGAATGAAAGCTGGCATGCAGATAAGGAAATCTCTTTTCTTCTCTTCTACTCGGCTACGGACCTTCTAAAAGGAGAAGCAATAAATACAAAAGTGCTAGGTTTGGATTTGAGTGAGATCCCGGATCGGTAGTTCAGATATATGTCGGATTTCGGGTTCTGGCAGACCCTCTAGGTTCGAACTCTGGGGTGCACGCGGAGATCGCACCTCCTACCTACCTATGTCTCATCGCCTTGCAAGGATCTAAACTACACGAAGAACAACACAAGTGACACGAGGTTTATACTAGTTCGGGCCACCATTGTGGTGTAATACCCTACTCTAGTTTGTGGTGTGGTGGATTGCCTCAGGGGCTGATGATGAACAATACAAGGAAGAGCTGCCTCGCGAGGGGTGTTCTTGCATTGGTGGTTCTGGCTAGGGTTCAACTGCTCGATCCCCCCTTTGCCTTGAGAGTGGCTAGTCCTATTTATAGAGCGAGGCCCTGGGCCTCTTCCCAAATATTGAGCGGGAAGGGCGCCAACAATTGGCCATTTTGAAGGGGAACATCTAGTACACTTATCCTGACTAAAGTTGGTCCTCGCCTGTCAAAGACTCTGGCGGTGACGCCGGCTTGGGCTCCACGATGACCTCCATCCTGCCATTCTGCTGGTCTTGGTCTTGTTGCACTGAAATGGTTGCCTTTGCTTGATACTCTTGCCTGCGCTTGCTCCCTTTGCACCAAAGAGGAAACAAGGACTCTGCGCAAGCCGGCGCCCGCCTGGCGCCCGCCTGGCTTGGTCGTCATGGCTTGCATCACGGGCACCTCCTGAGGTACCCCGCCTTGATCTCTCCGCCTCCTCGCGAGCCAGCCTGATGAGGCCGTGCCTGAGGAAGCTTCCTGTCGTCCGCCCCGCGAGGCTTGGCCCCTCGCGAGGGTCTTGAGCTTGTGTTGATGAAGATGGGCCGTACTGGGCCACCCCTTGAGCCACGCCGCAGGCCGCAGGCAGGCAAGTCTGGGTACCCCCGTTCAGAGAATGCCGACAGTAGCCCCCGGGCCCAAGGCGCGCCTGGACTTGGCTTAGCCGAGAAGTGAAGGGGCAAGTGCGAAGCGCCGCAGGCCCCAACAGCCTGCGGCCTTGGGCGTCGCATGGCGGTTGATTGGACGTGGGCATTCCTGTTCCCCATGCCTCCTCATTTTGCGCCCGACTAGGCGGACCCGCAGTTGTACACAGTCATCCCTGTTCTCGTCGCTGGTGCGTCCCCTGCTCTTCCTCCTCCAGAGCTCTAATCTCCGCTTCCAATCCAATCTCGAACCATCCCCTTCCTGTCATCATGGCGCCAACAAAGAAAGGGAAATGGAAGAATCTGGTGCCCTCGCCCCGTTTGCTGCCGCCGACGGCTCCCGCCGTCGACCAGTCGATCATACTCAATCTGGATGCTTTGGGCAAGGTCAGTTGTCACGCTCAATATGCGACCCTATCCAAAAGGAACTCGAAGGTCCCTCCAAGGATAGACCCGCATATTGAAACGCTTTTGCAAGGTGGATATCATTACATCAACATTACATAATAGATGGGGATACATACAAGAGGCATACAATGCCACACGAATACAACATCACAATACATAAGAGCATCATCCGACTACGGATGAAACACAAACAGAAACTCAAAGGACATCCACCCTCCTAGCCCAGGCTGCCAACCTGGAACCTATCCCCTGATCGAAGAAGAAGCAGAAGAAGAACTCAACGCAAGCAAGCATCGCTCTCGCGTCATGATCATCGCAAAACCTGTACCTGCAACTGTTGTTGTAGTAATCTGTGAGCCACGAGGACTCAGCAATCCCATTACCATGGGTATCAAGACTAGCAAAGCTTAAAGGGAAAGGAAGGGGTAAAGTGGTGAGGTTGCAGCAGCGGCTAAGCATATATGGTGGCTAACATACGCAAATAAGAGCGAGAAGAGAAGCAAAGGAACGGTCGTCAACTAGTAATGATCAAGAAGTGATCCTGAACTCCTACTTACGTCAAACATAACCCAGAAACCGTGTTCACTTCCCGCACTCCGCTGAGAAGAGACCATCACGGCTACACACACGGTTGATGCATTTTAATTCGGATCTGGTGTCAAGTTATCTACAATCGGACATTAACAAATTCCCATCTGCCTATAACCGCAGGCACGGCTTTCAAAAGATTATACCCTGCAGGGGTGTCCCAACTTAGCCCATGATAAGCTCTCGCGATCAACGAAGGATATACCTTCTCCCAGGAAGACCCGATCAGACTCGGAATCCCGGTTTACAAGACATTTCGACAATGGTAAAACAAGACCAACAAAGCCGCCCGATGTGCCGACAAATCCCGATAGGAGCTGCACATATCTCGTTCTCAGGGCACACCGGATGAGCAAGACGTCGGGTTGGCATAGACCCTGGTTGCCCAGGGGGCGCCGGACATCGCTCGGTTTGGAAAAGGGATGAGGTGAAACAAGAACTCAAGAGAAGAAGCAAAGAATCGAGAGCACTCGAGAAGAAGAGAGGAACGACGAGAATGACGAGAATCGAAAGCTCACAGAATCAGATAGACTATGAAACCACTCCGGTTAGAATGAGATAAGAAACGAATAGGACTGAAAGGATTTTGGCAGCACTCCGACTGAAAATGAAAGGAATAGGACACGAACTAGAGAGGATTGAATGATACTTGATGAAGACATGACACAACACCTCCGGAAAGAATTGAAAGAGAATTGAATGAAAAGAACTGAGAAGAAAATGACAACTTGTGCCACGAATGAAATAGAAAGCAACCTTAGAAGAAAAGATTGAATGGAGTTGTTGAGAAAATTCAACAACGAAAGAATAAGCTTGAGGTGGACTTATGGATAACATCTCATAAATTATGAGGTGATAACCGGCCGCAAACGGAAATGATTGAATAGCTGAGAAGAACGAAGGAATGCAAAACTCCACTTCAGAAGAAAATGAAGGATTATTTGCACTTCGAGACGTGAGAAGAAAAGATACTTGAACTCCACCAACAAATCTTGATGAACTCTAGAAGAATGAATTAAATCATGAAGAACCACCATGAAGAACTCCGGTAACAAAAAAGGATGATGAGATAGATTGAAGGAAGAAAGAATAAGATTAAACCTTGCGGTGATTTAGATGGGGTTTCCAACGAGATGGCTAAGGAAATTGAACTCTGGAAAAAAAGATGAACAACACTTGGAACTAGAATTTATTCATCAAGAACAAACTCTGAAGGAAGGGATTAATCACTCTGATGAAATAAGAATAAGGTTTATTGTATGCTTATCCTTCATCAAATTAAATTGATGACCAACAATGGATTTGGCATACTACTTATTCCCATAGAAAGGATTAAGATAGATATGGCGCAAACTTGGGAAGGTCTTCAACGAGCCACCGGTAGGATTGAAACAACGAAAAAACGAATGAATTGATACGATAATGAAGGAAGAGAAATCTGGAACGAACCACCGTAAGGATTGAAAATGAAAGTAGCAAAGGCACAATTCACCGGGAAGAATTTGAAAACGAATGAAGATACTTGAAGGGATTTAGATACATGAGAACGAATAGAACATGAACAATGTTCTCGTCACAAAACCATCGGAACGATTCCAAGATACCCGCGTGATCCTAAATTTTTTTTAGTGAAATTTGAGGAGAGGAAAGTCAAAACATCTATCTCAAGAGACCTCACCAGAGCGACGAAGGGGCTGCGGAGTAAAAAGAATCCTACTCTCCGATATATATAATCCTAAGACTCAAAATAGTTTTCTTCTAGACTCAACAACGGCTAAGCTACACGATCAATCAAGGGGGCTCCTAGGGTAGGTCGAGGCTCTGATACCAACTTGTCACACCCAATATGCGACCCTATCAAAAAGGAACTCGAAGGTCCCACCAAGGATAGACCCGCATATTGAAACGCTTTTGCAAGGTGGATATCATTACATCAACATTACATAATAGATGGGGATACATACAAGAGGCATACAATGCCACATGAATACAACATCACAATACATAAGAGCATCATCCGACTACGGATGAAACACAAACAGAAACTCAAACGACATCGACCCTGCTAGCCCAGGCTGCCGACCTGGAACCTATCCCCTGATCGAAGAAGAAGCAGAAGAAGAACTCAACACAAGCAAGCATCGCTCTCGCGTCATGATCATCGCAAAACCTGTACCTGCAACTGTTGTTGTAGTAATCTGTGAGCCACGAGGACTCAGCAATCCCATTACCATGGGTATCAAGACTAGCAAAGCTTAAAGGGAAAGGAAGGAGTAAAGTGGTGAGGTTGCAGCAGCGGCTAAGCATATATGGTGGCTAACATACGCAAATAAGAGCGAGAAGAGAAGCAAAGGAACGGTCATCAACTAGTAATGATCAAGAAGTGATCCTGAACTCCTACGTACGTCAAACATAACCCAGAAACCGTGTTCACTTCCCGGACTCCGCCGAGAAGAGACCATCACGGCTAAACACACGGTTGATGCGTTTTAATTCGGATCTGGTGTCAAGTTATCTACAACCGGACATTAACAAATTCCCATCTGCCTATAACCGTAGGCACGGCTTTCGAAAGATTATACCCTGTAGGGGTGTCCCAACTTAGCCCATGATAAGCTCTCGCGATCAACGAAGGATATACCTTCTCCCAGGAAGACCCGATTAGACTCGGAATCCCGGTTTACAAGACATTTCGACAATGGTAAAATAAGACCAGCAAAGCCGCCCGATGTTCCGACAAATCCCGATAGGAGCTGCACATATCTCGTTCTCAGGGCACACCGGATGAGCAAGACGTCGGGTTGGCATAGACCCTGGTTGCCCCGGGGGCGCCGGACATCGCTCGGTTTGGACCAACACTTAGACAAGCACTGGCCCGGGGGGGGGGCTAAAATAAAGATGACCCTCGGGTTAATTACTCCCAAGGGAAATGTAGGTGATGGTGAGGCAAATGGTAAAACCAATGTTGGGCCTTGCTGGAGGAGTTTTATTCAAAGCGAACTGTCAAGGGGGTCCCATAAATCACCCGACCGCGTAAGGAACGCAAAATCCGGGAACATAACACCGGTATGATAGAAACTAGGGCGGCATGAGTGGAACAAAACACCAGGCATAAGGACGAGCCTTCCACCCTTTACGAAATATATAGATGCATTAATAATATAAGAGATATTGTGATATCCAAAACATAATCCTGTCCACCATGGAGCAATCTTCAACTTCACCTGCAACTAACAACGCTATAAGAGGGGCTGAGCAAAGCGGTAACATAGCCAAGCAACGGTTTGCTACGAAGGGTGTCAAAGGTTAGAGGTTCATGGCAATATGGGAGGCTTGATAAACAGGTGATAGGTAGCGCAGCAAAGCGATAGAACGAAGCAACTAGCATAGCAATGATAGTAGTGAGATCCAGGGTAGCGGTCATCTTGCCTGAAATCCTGCAAGGAAGAAGAACGAGTCCATGAAGAAGACGAACAGAAGAAGCCGAACCAAGCATAGACGAATGAATCCTCACGATCGCACGAAATAGGAACTATCGAAAAGAAGCACACAACATGGTAAACAAACCACACATGAACATGACATGATGCCCAACAAGCATGATGCATGACCAATCTAGATGAGGCTACTCATGGCGAGAGATGATGCAAACAAGAGCAACACATCAAGGCAAGTTTAAATGAGGCCGGGAACAACATATAACAATTCCGGTAAGTCCTCATATGCATATTTCGAAATTGGTCCAGATCTGAATAAACCTTATGTTCAAGTTGTTAAACAGAAAGTTAAGATGCACAAGGATGATCTACACGAGATTCTAGTCAAGTTACATATAAAGTTCATTTAGTTCGGAGCTACGGCCTAGAAGATATGAGCAAAACAAGTTAAACATGGCATTGATGCAAAATGCACCCAAACATCAAGCAAACACCTCAAAACATGGATGCAACATGATAATATGAAACTACATGCAAAATCAAGCAAGTTTCATATAGAGCACACTCAAAATGGGGCAACGGTTCAACACATGCACTCTATACAAGTTTGAAGGACAAGCTGTCCAAAACAACAACTAGGCATATTGCAAGCATCAAAACAACATGCTACAACACCTAAACATGAAAACAAAAGACATGGACATGATGTATAGGTAAAGCATAACAAAACATGAACACTGAGCTATCTCCAGAAATCAATAGAACATGCTCAAACACACATGGAAAGATTGCAAATAATAACAGTTCAGACTTTGCAGAAATAACATCAGGTTGCAATGTTCAGAGCTATCAAACAACATGTTACAGGAACTTATCATAGCAAATAAAGGCATGGCATGAATCTACTAATTGCATAGATCAAAAGTCCTTTACTGACCATGAGCCAAAAAGGACCAGAAAATATGATGGCACCCATGTAAACATGACAAGTTATAATACAGATTCAAACATGGCAGAAACAGAATTATGAAGGCATGTAGATGAGCTTGTGCAACTCACTGCATAGCAATACATGGCATGGCAAGGCAACCAACAGTAAGAAGGCATGTTTATGAAGCTAAGCATGGCAAGAGCAAGTTCATAGGGTGCATGGAACACTAGCAACAATCATGGCAACAACTGAACTTAATGTTAACAAGCTGACAGCAACATTATGAAGCAACTTTGGAGCAAGATATGAACAAGCTACAACAAGCTATAATTGCAACTAGGGGCATGGATGGATAGAGCATAACATGTATAACAAAACATATTTAGTGATCATCTCCAAATTATGCATAGAATGATTAGTAGAAGCAGGTTTACATAGCATCACGAAATAACAGATTTAGCCTAGCAAAACAGCAACAGCGAGTACCCTACTTAACAAGCTCGATTCACTCACCACAAGTCATTGCATGACAAGATAAGCATACCATCAGCAAGAAGACATATTTATGAAACAAAACAAGGCAAGAACAAGTTCATAGCATGCAAGGATCAACTACAACAACCTTGGCAAAATTGAATAACATGTAAACAATCTGCCAAGAAACATTTTGAAGCAAAAGTAGAGCACGAAAATAACATGCTAGACTACTCCATGATTGCAAACATGGGCATTAATGGCTAGACAACAACTATATGTTCAAAACACCCTTACTGAAGTATCTCAAAATATACATGGATCTCTCTGTAGCATCAAGTTTACATGGCATCAAAATAATAGAAGAACAGGGACTAAAATCAGCAATATCACGAAGCCTAGTTTGCATGCTTGTGCTAGTCACCACATTGATCAAAAAATACATGGTAAGCACCTCTGTAAATAAGACATGGCATAGTTCAAAACACATGTAGACATTAACCTCATAGGATGCACACATCAAACATGGCAAAAATGACAAAAGAGCTCGTTCTGATAACAGCCAGCAGAAAACATTATGAAGCACTCTTGCGACGATGATTCAGGCATCAAGATGACCTCAAATGAATATGATGCAATGGAATGAAATGATGTACTCGTTGAGACGAACAATTTGACATATTACACGCACAAAACAGAGCTACGGATGCAGAGATACGGTGCGATGAACATGGCACGAAAATTACTACAGATTCGGGGACAGGCAAATTTCGGGGAGGGGAAAAGTCAACCTCGCACGGAAAACGATGTTCGCCAGAGAAGACGACGGGGAAGGCGGACGGAGCAGCGGGGAAGGGCGGCCGAGGTCGAGGAGGGGCCGAGGGGGCTTGGCGGAGGCGGATCCGGCCGGTCCCGTCCCGGATGCGGCTGGGGGCGACGGCGAACGGGCGCGGCTGCAGCGCCGGCGGAGGTTCGGCTCGGCGGCCATGGCGGGGCTGGCGGGGCCGAGCAGGGACAAGGAGGTCAGCGGAGGCCAGGCGGCGTACCACAGCAGCGGCGGCGCTCGCCGGCGACGGGCGGAGGAGGCGGCAGGGCGCAGCGGGGCACCGGCGAGGAGACGCGTCCGGCGAGGCGCGGGGCGGAGCCCGGCGCGGCGGTGAGGACCGGGCCCTCACAGGCAGCGGCGGGAGGCAGACGGGCTCGAGCGGGCCCGATTCGGGCCCCGCGGGCCCGTGCAGTGGCCGGCGGCGCTGGGAGGAGAGAGGGGCGGCGCGGGGGACACGTGGCGGCGCATGAGTGGTGGAGGGCGGCGGCGGAGCTGAGGTGGCGGCCGCTGATTGGACCGGACGACGTGGCTGAGGGCGGCGGACACGTCCGGCGGTGCACGGACATGTCCGGCGGACGAGAAGGAGGCTGGGCTAGGTTTCGTCCGCGAAAATGGAAGGGGAGGGCCTTTGTATAGGTAGAGGGAGCTAGGAGAGTCCAAATGAGGAGCGGTTTTCGCCCACACGATCGTGATCGAACGACCGAGAGCATGGAGGGGAGTTTGCTGGGTTTTGGGCCACTTTGGAAGGAATGTTGGGCTGCAAAGAGAAAGGAGGGTTTCGGGCTACGCGGTTAACCATTGGAGTATCAAACGACCTCCAAATGGCACGAAAATTGACAGGCGGTCTACCGGTGCTATACCAAGGCCGCTTGGCAAGACTCGGTCCATTTCGAGAACGTTTAACACCCGCACATGAAAAGAGAGAAGAGGGGGACGCCGTAGGGCATAGGAGTGCCGGATTGCGAAACGGACAACGGGGAAAAGGCTCGGATGCATGAGACAAACACGTATGCAAAATGAAATGCACATGATGACATGACAAAATGCAACACGCAAGCAAATGACATGGCAATGACAGCGAATAACTGGCAGACACCTGGCGCAATGAATCCGGGGCGTTACAACACTCCTCCACTAACAAGAGATCTCGTCCCGAGATCTTAGGACCGAGACGGAAGGGAAAAGGGATGAGGTGAAACAAGAACTCAAGAGAAGAAGCAAAGAATCGAGAGCACTCGAGAAGAAGAGAGGAACGACGAGAATGACGAGAATCGAAAGCTCACAGAATCAGATAGACTATGAAACCACTCCGGTTAGAATGAGATAAGAAACGAATAGGACTGAAAGGATTTTGGCAGCACTCCGACTGAAAATGAAAGGAATAGGACACGAACTAGAGAGGATTGAATGATACTTGATGAAGACATGACACAACACCTCCGGAAAGAATTGAAAGAGAATTGAATGAAAAGAACTGAGAAGAAAATGACAACTTGTGCCACGAATGAAATAGAAAGCAACCTTAGAAGAAAAGATTGAATGGAGTTGTTGAGAAAATTCAACAACGAAAGAATAAGCTTGAGGTGGACTTATGGATAACATCTCATAAATTATGAGGTGATAACCGGCCGCAAACGGAAATGATTGAATAGCTGAGAAGAACGAAGGAATGCAAAACTCCACTTCAGAAGAAAATGAAGGATTATTTGCACTTCGAGACGTGAGAAGAAAAGATACTTGAACTCCACCAACAAATCTTGATGAACTCTAGAAGAATGAATTAAATCATGAAGAACCACCATGAAGAACTCCGGTAACAAAAAAGGATGATGAGATAGATTGAAGGAAGAAAGAATAAGATTAAACCTTGCGGTGATTTAGATGGGGTTTCCAACGAGATGGCTAAGGAAATTGAACTCTGGAAAAAAAGATGAACAACACTTGGAACTAGAATTTATTCATCAAGAACAAACTCTGAAGGAAGGGATTAATCACTCTGATGAAATAAGAATAAGGTTTATTGTATGCTTATCCTTCATCAAATTAAATTGATGACCAACAATGGATTTGGCATACTACTTATTCCCATAGAAAGGATTAAGATAGATATGGTGCAAACTTGGGAAGGTCTTCAACGAGCCACCGGTAGGATTGAAACAACGAAAAAACGAATGAATTGATACGATAATGAAGGAAGAGAAATCTGGAACGAACCACCGTAAGGATTGAAAATGAAAGTAGCAAAGGCACAATTCACCGGGAAGAATTTGAAAACGAATGAAGATACTTGAAGGGATTTAGATACATGAGAACGAATAAAACATGAACAATGTTCTCGTCACAAAACCATCGGAATGATTCCAAGATACCCGCGTGATCCTAAATTTTTTTTAGTGAAATTTGAGGAGAGGAAAGTCAAAACATCTACGTCAAGAGACCTCACCAGAGCGACGAAGGGGCTGAGGAGTAAAAAGAATCCTACTCTCCGATATATATAATCATAAGACTCAAAATAGTTTTCTTCTAGACTCAACAACGGCCAAGCTACATGATCAATCAAGGGGGCTCCTAGGGTCGGTCGAGGCTCTGATACTAACTTGTCACGCCCAATATGCGACCCTATCCAAAAGGAACTCGAAGGTCCCACAAAGGATATACCCGCATATTGAAACGCTTTTGCAAGGTGGATATCATTACATCCACATTGCATAATAGATGGGGATACATACCAGAGGCATACAATGCCACACGAATACAACATCACAATACATAAGAGCATCATCCGACTATGGATGAAACACAAACAGAAACTCAAACGACATCCACCCTGCTAGCCTAGGCTGCCGACCTGGAACCTATCCCCTGATCGAAGAAGAAGCAGAAGAAGAACTCAACGCAAGGAAGCATCGCTCTCGCGTCATGATCATCGCAAAACCTGTACCTGCAACTGTTGTTGTAGTAATCTGTGAGCCACGAGGACTCAGCAATCCCATTACCATGGGTATCAAGACTAGCAAAGCTTAAAGGGAAAGGAAGGGGTAAAGTGGTGAGGTTGCAGCAGCGGCTAAGCATATATGGTGTCTAACATACGCAAAAAAGAGCGAGAAGAGAAGCAAAGGAACGGTCGTCAACTAGTAATGATCAAGAAGTGATCCTGAACTCCTACTTACGTCAAACATAATCCAGAAACCGTGTTCACTTCCCGGACTCCGCCGAGAAGAGACCATCACGGCTACACACACGGTTGATGCGTTTTAATTCGGATCTGGTGTCAAGTTATCTACAACCGGACATTAACAAATTCCCATCTGCCTATAACTGCAGGCACGGCTTTCGAAAGATTATACCCTGCAGGGGTGTCCCAACTTAGCCCATGATAAGCTCTCGCGATCAACGAAGGATATACCTTCTCCCAGGAAGACCCGATCAGACTCGGAATCCAGGTTTGCAAGACATTTCGACAATGGTAAAACAAGACCAGCAAAGCCGCCCGATGCGCTGACAAATCCCGATAGGAGCTGCACATATCTCGTTCTCAGGGCACACCGGATGAGCAAGACGTCGGGTTGGCATAGACCCTGGTTGCCTAGGGGGCGCCGGACATCGCTCGGTTTGGACCAACACTTAGACAAGCACTGGCCCGGGGGGGCTAAAATAAAGATGACCCTCGGGTTAATTACTCCCAAGGTAAATGTAGGTGATGGTGAGGCAAATGGTAAAACCAATGTTGGGCCTTGCTGGAGGAGTTGTATTCAAAGTGAACTGTCAAGGGGGTCTCATAAATCACCCGACCGCGTAAGGAACGCAAAATCCGGGAACATAACACCGGTATGATGGAAACTAGGGCGGCAAGAGTGGAACAAAACACCAGGCATAAGGCCGAGCCTTCCACCCTTTACGAAATATATAGATGCATTAATAATATAAGAGATATTGTGATATCCCAAACATAATCATGTCCACCATGGAGCAATCTTCAACTTCACCTACAACTAACAACGCTATAAGAGGGGCTGAGCAAAGCGGTAACATAGCCAAGCAACGGTTTGCTAGGAAGGGTGTCAAAGGTTAGAGGTTCATGGCAATATGGGAGGCTTGATAAACAGGTGATAGGTAGCACAGCAAAGCGATAGAACGAAGCAACTAGCATAGCAATGATAGTAGTGAGATCCAGGGTAGCGGTCATCTTGCCTGAAATCCCGCAAGGAAGAAGAACGACTCCATGAAGAAGATGAACGGATGAAGCCGAACCAAGAGTAGACGAACAAATCCTCACGATCGCACGAAACAGGAACTATCGAAAAGAAGCACACAACATGGTAAACAAACCACACATGAACATGACATGATGCACAACAAGCATGATGCATGACCAATCTAGATGAGGCTACTCATGGCAAGAGATGATGCAAACAAGAGCAACACATCAAGGCAAGTTTAAATGAGGCCGGGAACAACATATAACAATTCCGGTAAGTCCTCATATGCATATTTCGAAATTGGTCCAGATCTGAATAAACCTTATGTTCAAGTTGTTAAACAGCAAGTTAAGATGCACAAGGATGATCTACACGAGATTCTAGTCAAGTTACATATAAAGTTCATTTAGTTCGGAGCTACGGCCTAGAAGATATGAGCAAAACAAGTTAAACATGTCATTGATGCAAAATGCACCCAAACATCAAGCAAACACCTCAAAACATGGATGCAACATGATAATATGAAACTACATGCAAAATCAAGCAAGTTTCATATAGAGCACACTCAAAACGGGGCAACGGTTCAACACATGCACTATATACAAGTTTAAAGGACAAGCTATCCAAAACAGCAACTAGGCATATTGCAAGCATCAAAACAATATGCTACATCACCTCAACATGAAAACAAAAGACATGGACATGATGTACAGGTAAAGCATAACAAAACATGAACACTGAGCTATCTCCAGAAATCACTAGAACATGCTCAAACACACATGGAAAGATTGCAAATAATAACAGTTCAGACTTTGCAGAAATAACATCAGGTTGCAATGTTCAGAGCTATCAAACAACATGTTACAGGAACTTATCATGGAAAACAAAGGCATGGCATGAATCTACTAATTGCATAGATCAAAAGTCCTTTACTTACCATGAGCCAAAAAGGACCAGAAAATATGATGGCACCCATGTAAACATGACAAGTTATAATACAGATTCAAACATGGCAGAAACAGAATTATGAAGGCATGTAGATGAGCTTGTGCAACTCACTGCAGAGCAATACATGGCATGGAAAGGCAACCAATAGTAAGAAGGCATGTTTGTGAAGCTAAGCATGGCAAGAGCAAGTTCATAGGGTGCATGGAACACTAGCAACAATCATGGCAACAACTGAACTTAATATTAACAAGCTGACAGCAACATTATGAAGCAACTTTGAAGCAAGATATGAACAAGCTACAGGAAGCTATAATTGCAACTAGGGGCATGGATGTATAGAGCATAACATGTAGAACAAAGACATATTTAATGATCTTCTCCAGATTATGCATAGAATGATTAGTAGAAGCAGGTTTACATAGCATCACGAAATAACAGATTCAGCCTAGCAAAACAGAAATAGCGAGTACCCTACTTAACAAGCTCGATTCTCTCACCACAAGTCATTGCATGACAAGATAAGCATAGCATCAGAAAGAAGACATGTTTATGAAACAAACCAAGTCAAGAACAAGTTCATAGCATGCAAGGATCAACTACAACAACCTTGGCAAAATTGAATAACATGTAAACAATCTGCCAGGAAACATTTTGAAGCAAAAGTAGAGCACAAAAATGACATGCTAGACTACTCCATAATTGCAAACATGGGCATGAATGGCTAGACAACAACCATATGTTCAAAACACCCTTACTGAAGTATCTCAAAATATGCATGGATCTCTCTGTAGCATCAAGTTTACATGGCATCAAAATAACAGCAGAACAGGGACTAAAATCAGCAATATCACGAAGCCTAGTTTGCATGCTTGTGCTACTCACCACATTGATCACAAAAATACATGGTAAGCACCTCTGTAAAGAAGACATGTCATAGTTCAAAACACATGTAGACATCAACCTCATAGGATGCACACATCAAACATGGCAAAAATGACAAAAGAGCTCGTTCTGATAACAGCCAGCAGAAAACATTATGAAGCACTCTTGCGACGATGATTCAGGCATCAAGATGACCTCAAATGAATATGATGCAATGGAATGAAATGATGTACTCGTTGAGGCAAACAATTTGACATATTATACGCACAAAACAGTGCTACTGATGCAGAGATACGGTGCGATGAACATGGCATGAAAATTTCTGCAGATTCGGGGACTTAGGCAAATTTCGAGGAGGGGAAAAGTCAACCTCACACAGAAAACGATGTTCGCCAGAGAAGACGACGGGGAAGGCGGCCGGATCAGCGGGGAAGGGCAGCCGAGGTCGAGGAGGGGCCGAGGGGGCTTGGCGGAGGCGGATCCGGCCGGTCCCGTCCCGGATCCGACCGGGGGCAACGGCGAACGGGCGCGGCTCCGGCGCTGGCGGAGCTTCGGCTCGGCGGCCATGGCGGGGCTGGCGGGGCCGAGCAGGGACGAGGAGGTCAGCGGAGGCCGGGCGGCGTACCGCAGCAGCGGTGGCGCTCACCGGCGATGGGCGGAGGAGGCGGCAGGGCGCAGCGGGGCACCGGCGAGGAGACGCGTCCGGCGAGGCACGGGGCGGAGCCCGGCGCGATGGTGAGGACCGGGCCCTCACGGGCGGCGGCGGGAGGCAGACGGGCTCGGGAGGGCCCGATTCGGGCCCCGCGGGCCCATGCGGTGGCCGGCGGTGCTGGGAGGAGAGAGGGGCGGCGCGGGGGACACGTGGCGGCGCATGAGTGGTGGAGGGCGGCGGCGGAGCTGAGGTGGCGGCCCCTGATTGGCCCGGACGACGTGGCTGAGGGCGGCAGACATGTCCGGTGGCGCACGGACATGTCCGACGGACGAGAGGGAGGCTGGGCTAGGGTTTCGGCCGCGAAAATGGAAGGGGAGGGTCTTTATATAGGTAGAGGGAGCTAGGAGAGTCCAAATGAGGAGCGGTTTTCGCCCACATGATCGTGATCGAACGACCGAGAGCATGGAGGGGAGTTTGCTGGGTTTTGGGCCACTTTGGAAGGGGTGTTGGGCTGCAAAGAGAAAGGAGGGTTTCGGGCTACGCGGTTAACCGTTGGAGTATCAAACGACCTCCAAATGGCACGAAACTTGACAGGCGGTCTACCGGTGCTATACCAAGGCCGCTTGGCAAGACTCGGTCCATTCCGAGAATGTTTAGCACCCGCACATGAAAAGAGAGAAGGGGGGGACGCTGGAGGGCATAGGAGTGCCGGATTGCGAAACGGACAACGGGGAAATGGCTCGGATGCATGAGACAAGCACGTATGCAAAATGAAATGCACATGATGACATGACAAAATGCAACAAGCAAGCAAATGACATGGCAATGACAGCGAATAACTGGCAGACACCTAGCGCAACGAATCCGGGGCGTTACATCTGTTCTGCCCTTGCCACCACCTTCAACGAGTGTGGGAGTACGACGATCTGGCCCGCGTCCCACTTCTCTATTGACACAGTAGCCACCGAGGTCTGGTACTTCGCCGACACACTGTGGGCGGGGCTAGTTCCTTCTTTTTCCGATTTCTTCAACGCTGTGCTTTCCCATTAACAGATTCACATGATGCATCTGGGTCGAGAATCCATTACTCTCCTTGTTGTCTTCCCTTTTGTTTGCGAGGCGATGATGGGCATTCCTCCTTCAGTTGCCTTGTTGTGCCACTTCTTCTCTTTGCGCCTTAGTGATCTCTCCCAATGTTCAGGATGCGTGAGCTTCTCTGCCGCACCAGAGGCGGCGGCCTCGGGGATTGACTTCAGCCTTCCTCCGCCCGCGACCGGGTTCCAAGAGCGGTGGCTGTATGTGGACGTCGGAGTACTCAGCCCCCTGCTCTCGGAGCCAACCTTGCCTGCTGTCCCCAACTAGGGATGGGGCCATGAGGTGCTCACGAGCCCCCGGCTCGGCTTCGTCTGGCGTCGCTTCACGAGTTTGAGGGCGCTTGCTGTGACGGCACCCAAGGTGGTGAAAGAGTTCCTCCAGCGCCGCATTGCTCCTCTCCAGCGCCATTCCCGTCGGATGTGGGCCTTTGGGGGGCATGAAGACTGCATGAGGCTCCAGAAGGAAGATTTGGCGCCTGAAGTGCTGAGGAAGGCTCTCGTGATTCTGACCGGGGATCCTTCCCGTGGCAGCATCCGGCAAGGGGGTGCCTTGATGTATCTTTGCTCAGGCAGGGATGATTTCATGAGGCAGATGCCCAGCTTCAATTAATGGGGGTTGCACCCAGCAGGCCTCGTGGGACCTCGCGAGAACCCAGTTGGGGTGGCTGCCCTCCCGGTTGCCCGTGGCGGTCCTTCCTCGAGTGGTGGAGCTGGGAGGCAAGGGCCGCCGGGGGCCGTGGGAGCTTCCGTCGGGATAACTGCGCCACGCGGAACCCCTGAGGTGGTGGCTCCTGAGGCTAGCCCAGCAGCGACCGAAAGCGTTGAGCTGCGCCCCGCGGCTTCCGTGGTTGAGGCCCCTGAGGCCCCGGCCACCCTCAATGGGGCGGCGTCTGATGGCGCGTGCCAGGGCGATGTTCCCGACGCCGGTCACCTTGGCGCTTCTTCCTCGCTGCAGACTGATCCTTGCGCCGAGCTCCTAGGCCGCTTCCGCATGGACTTCGAGGATCTCCGAAAGAGAAGGGAGGCCTTGGGTTGCGATGATTACCCCTGCCGCCTGCTGAAGCGTAGGAAGTACTTCGCCATCGACGAGTAAACCCTCTTCTTCCTTAGTCCTTTGCTTTCCCGTTGCTTCATCTGACCATTGCTCTGCAGGGCCCTCCCTGCCGAGTTCACGGAGACGGTTGAGGAGCCATCTCCCCAGGCCCCGCCCTCTCCACCGACTCCCAGTGTTCCGAGCTCGAGTGTTACCCCGGTGGTGAGGTCAGTTGGAGAGGTGAGCCATCTTGCGGTGCGTCATGATCCTGTGCTCCTCGCACCTCTCCTTCGTGAGCCCTTCCGGGGCATAGCCTGCCTGCCCCGGGCCTTGGTTATGGACGGCGACTGACTGGGATCTTCCTCGCATTCTTCCTGGGAGGGCGAACGGGCTCAGGGCCAAGCTTCTGGCGGGGCGGGCCCGGTCATCACGATTGCGCCAGCCCCCAGCCCCTGCCCAGAGGGGGTATGCTGGTTCGTGGCCCTCCGCATAAGCCGGGGGCGGAGGACGACGTGGAAGACGTGCTTGAGCACGCTTGGTACAGAGCTCGCCGTTGAGGACGCGCGCCTTGAGGCCGAGGGCCTGCGCCTTGCTGAAGAGAGGCGCAAGCTGAAGGTGGCCGTTGCCCTTGCGCGCTATTGACGCGACCTCGACGATGCGAAGGCTGAGGCATCGCTGGTGGCAATTCAGGAGGCCTGCTCCCAGGCCGCTGAGGACGCCCGGGAGGCTGACCGGCGGCGCGAGGCCGCGGAGGAGCGGGTGCGGGAGCTCCAAGACCGGAGTGACTCCCTGGGACAGCAGGTGGAGCTACATGAGGCGGCCCTTGCATCGATGAACGGGGCGTCGGTCGACCAGGCAGAGCCCCAAAAACGTGAGGAGGCACTGATGCTGGAGGCCGCCGAGCGTGCTCGTGACCTTGAGCGGCTGGAGACGAGAGAGCGCTTGGTGGCGCAGGCGGAGGAGGATGTCACCGCGCGGGAAGCCCGAGTCCAAGAGGAGGTTGAGCACCGGGTGGCGGAGGCACGCTCGAACCTCGGGCGTGTGCACGAGGAGAGGCTGGAGCTGACCAGGGTCGAAGCAGAAGGCAGGACCATCGCCCTGAGGGCCAGGCTGGATGAAGCGATGCGGCGCGCTGATGCTGCCAGGGCCGCCCTTTGCGCGGCACAGGGGGAGCTGGCCTCCTCTCGCGCCGAGGTGCTTCTTGTCCCGCAGAGAGTTGATGCGGCTGATGCTGTTGCGCAGCAGAACAAGGACGAGATTCGCCAGCGGCAGACCTTGGAGCACATGCATGGCCCCATGCTCCTCATGCTTCGGAAGAGAGCCAACACAGCCCTGGGCAACATCTGCGAGGCAGCCGTTGAGCAGCCTCATGTGGTTAATTATGCTGGCAACCTTCAGTTCTCACTGATATGGTGATGCAGCTAGAGGCTCGGTCGGGCAGGGCCGACAGGTTGGTGGAGGAGAGGAGCCGTGCTCTGCTCGGGCCTGCCTTTTCTCGCGTCTTCAGTCATCTTCAGAACATGGATCCCCACTTTGACTTTGATGCCGCCATCGCCCCGGTACCGCTGGCCGTCCGAGACAACCTAGCGCACTAGGTGGAAGACAACGTAGACGCCCTCGTCGGGGCCTTCACCGCTGATAACGATGGGGTGGTCGTGGTTGCTGATGGGGGAAGCGTGGTGAACGGCCCGGATTCTGCCGATGATGGCGCAGAGAGTGATGGCGAGGCTAGTGATGCTAGCGACGATTCAGGTGGCGCCCTCGAGGATGCATTGGGGTATTTATCCAATTGACCGCGTGCTGCTCCTATTTTTTATCCTGCACAGAGAGAGCTCGGGCTTGGCCCTGAGGGTAGTAAGAGCATTTTGGGGAGAGGGAGCCCCTAGTGTAAAAAACTTGTGGTTAACGTAATTGTAGACATGACGTTGCCTGTATGACTGTACCGAGCGATCGACCTCGTGATGAGTCAATTCGCTTGTTTACCCTTGACCCGTGTGGGCCTTGAGCGGGCCCATGGGAGGGCCCTGGTGTCTTGAGTGCCTTCCGAACGAATCCATTGAACCTGTAGCGAAAGCCTCCTGAGAAGGCGCGGTGGCGGCAGTCCGGGCTGCGCACACGCTGGGCCTGGCCCGACTCGCGAGGGGCTCACGAGGAGAGGCAGTTGAAGCTGGAAGGGTGCAAAGTGGCAGCCAGAACATGAAAGATTGCTCGAACGAGACTAAACACCCCTTCCCCAAACACACGCAAGTCTCAAGCTCAAATCCAACTTAAATTCAAACAGGGGAGAAAACAACAAAAAGGCAAATAAAAGCAGAAAGGCCGCGTCCGGCACCTAGTCTAGTCTTTGACGTCTTCTCACCAGCGCGGAGTTAAGTGCTGCCACTGGGCGTGGGCGGGAGCCCCCGAGGCCTGAGGGCGGCTCTCCGGAGACTCCGGGGCGTGTACAGCCCCACTCATTATTACGTGAGAGTGTCACGGGGCGGCGAGCTTCACAGGCACTGGGCCTTCTTCACAGGTATCGGCATTGCTTCATATCGCCAGACGAGGGCCCCGACTTGCGCCACACTCTATTGCCATCGACAACGGCCGAAGACCGAGGACACCACCGATGGGATAGAGCGGTCACCAGCGGTTCCCTCGACGGCCACGGGTCCTCTGCCGGGGTCAGGTCCTGAGGCACCTCCCCGCTAGAGGGCCTGCCTCCTGAGGACGCCTTGCTCTAAACGCCGCGGTGGTGATGCCGGATCTCGGTCCCTTTCCTGCAGCCCCCAGTGCCCTCCTCCTGAGGGGTAGGAGGCTGCTGGATTGGGGCAGCCATCCGCCGAGACGACCTGTACCTCCTGTGATCCATGGTTAGCGTATGCCTGCTCCTGAGGAATTAACGGTACCCGGTAGCCGCTGCCTCCAGCGCGGTCAACGGGGCTTTCCCGGGGCTCCTGAAAGAGCTCAGCTTCTGGTGTTTCTTCCCCCAGCTTGGGCCGAGGAACGAGCCATGGTCTTCCTCCTGCGCGTGCCCTTGGTCCATCATGTGGGGCACGTATGCTTCCGGGGCCTCCACCCCGAATGCTTCGCTCTAGCCCCCCGCGTGCCACGCAGTCCTGCTTGATGTGCCAACCTGGGGGTGGTAGCCCGATGGTCCACTGGGACCGTGGGCTGCGGTGAGTCCTCCTTCGCTGATCGGAGGCGGAGGCGGCGCCGTTGTTAGCCCGGTGCTGATGGCCAGGTTGGCGTTGGGGTAGCCTTGGAATCCGCTCAGGGCTGCGTGGGAGCGTGTGGGGCCCTCGTGCGGTCCGCCTTGGACCTGAGGCTGCAGCTGGGTGTAGAAGGGGTGAGCCCCCAAGGCGGCAAAGCCTAGGAGCTCTGCCACCCGCTCCAGCAACACGTCGCGGCCGCCCTCCAACAGCCTGCATTGCAGCAACTCTCGGGCCACTATGAGCGCGGCCCTCGAGTTCGCCTACTCTCGCCGGGTGTATGTCATCGTGGCCACGGCGTGGCTTGAGGCCCTCGCCGCTGACCGCACCTGCCGCGGCATGAGAGCTGACGTTGCCTTACCGCGTCGCCCGCGGCCCGCAGCGCCTTGCAGACCGCGGGCTGCCTGGGGCACAAGGTTGAGGTCGCCCTGGGCGAGCGGCTCTGCGCGGGCGGGCCAGGCCGCCCAGGGATCAGGATTGCCTGTTGGGTCGCCGGACATGATGATGACGATGCGATGGGACACGAGGTGGCGGGAGAGGGATTCAGGTGCACCCCTACCTGGCGCGCCAAATGTCGGATTTCGGGTTCCGGCAGACCCTCTAGGTTCGAACTCTGGGGTGCACGCGGAGATCGCACCTCCTACCTACCTATGTCTCATCGCCTCGCAAGGATCTAAACTACATGAAGAACAACACAAGTGACACGAGATTTATACTAGTTCGGGCCACCATTGTGGTGTAATACCCTACTCTAGTTTGTGGTGTGGTGGATTGCCTCAGGGGCTGATGATGAACAATACAAGGAAGAACTGCCTCGCGAGGGGTGTTCTTGCGTTGGTGGTTCTGGCTAGGGTTCAACTGCTCGATCCCCCCTTTGCCTTGAGAGTGGCTAGTCCTATTTATAGAGCGAGGCCCTGGGCCTCTTCCCAAATATTGAGCGGGAAGGGCGCCAACAATTGGCCATTTTGAAGGGGAACATCTAGTGCACTTATCCTGACTAAAGTCGGTGCTCGCCTACCAAAGACTCTGGCGATGATGCCGGCTTGGGCTCCACAATGACCTCCATCCTGCTGTTCTGCTGGTCTTGGCCTTGTTGCACCGAAATGGTTGCCTTTGCTTGATACTCTTGCCTGCGTTTGCTCCCTTTGCACCAAAGAGGAAGCAAGGACTCTGCGCAGACCGGCGCCCGCCTGGCGCCCGCCTAGCTTGGTCGGCATGGCTTGTGTCACGGGCACCTCGTGAGGTACCCCGCCTTGATCTCTCCGCCTCCTCGCGAGCCAGCCTGATGAGGCCGTGCTTGAGGAAGCTTCCTGTCGTCCGCCCCGCGAGGCTTGGCCCCTCGCGAGGGTCTTGAGCTTGTGTTGATGAAGATGGGCCGTACTGGGCCACCCCTTGAGCCACGCCGCAGGCCACAGGCAGGCAAGTCTGGGTACCCCTGTTCCCAGAACACCGACAAGATCCCCTCAGACTGGAATGAGAATTACGATAGATTTCTTTGCTTTAAAGCATAGTTGCAGGTAGGTTATGCTCCTTTGCTTCATCCCTATAGTCTAAGGATTGCCAATCAAATAGTAGCAGTAGACTAGCCATATTCATCTTCTACAGTCTCCTGTTTCCCCCTATTTAAAATGGTCAGCCTGCGCAGCAGAAAAAAAGGCACTCTAATCGTACTCGAGCCCTTAATCCCCCAATAGGGCTTACTTACCCGAGTCAATTCTTTCCTTCCTGTGCGAAAGCAAGGCCTCTTTCTCGACTTTACTTGAATGCCATTTACTGAGCTATCTTCTCTTTTCTTCTTCTGGCGAAAGCACATTTTATTATTTTACGGAAGCAGGACGAAAGGTCATTTGCCAATCTGGGGAATAACAGTTAAAGCAATCGATCGGAGAAGCCCCCCTAGTATTGAGAATGCAAAAGTGGATTCATTCCCCAGGCGTGTGTGTGTGCTTTCCACAGGCCTGATCTCGATTTCTTCTTAAGCTATTATGTCCTCCGAAGTGAAGTGGATTGGTTGGATGCTAGACTCCAACAGCATCGATACTCAAATAACCGGCTCTGATACATGGCTTAGAACCTTCAATCTTTAGCCATTATTCCCAGTTCAGGTGGTTAGGTACCAAAAGTTATAAATAGGCCTAATTTCTCCTTTTATACTAGATTGCCTTAACATGGGCATCCAATTCTTGAAACAAATCACGCTCCCTTCTCTTTCCACTTTCACTTTCATGCCCAGTTCTTTTTTGACTTGGCAATCGTAGCAATTTATGTAAAGCCTCCTGATCCGGATAAACCTTGCCATAAGTTTGGTAGGAAGGTACCAAAGCAAACCCGGCAAGGAACACTGGACAGCGGTCAAGAATATCCTTAAGTACCTGAAAAGGACAAAGGACATGTTTCTCGTTTATGGAGGTGACGAAGAGCTCGTCGTAAAGGGTTACGTTGATGCTAGCTTCGACACAGATCTGGATGACTCTAAGTCACAAACCGGATACGTGTATATGTTGAATCGTGGAGCAGTAAGCTGGTGCAGTTGCAAGCAGAGCGTCGTGGCGGGATCTACATGTGAAGCGGAGTACATGGCAGCCTCGGAGGCAGCGCATGAAGCAATATGGATGAAGGAGTTCATCACCGACCTAGGAGTCATACCCAACGCGTCGGGGCCGATCACTCTCTTCTGTGACAACACTGGAGCTATTGCCTTGCCAAGGAGCCCAGGTTTCACAAGAAGACCAAGCACATCAAGCATCGTTTCAACTCCATCCGTGAAAATGTTCAAGATGGAGACATAGATATTTGCAAAGTACATACGGATCTGAATGTCGCAGATCCGTTGACTAAACCTCTTCCGCGAGCAAAACATGATCAACACTAGAACTCTATGGGTGTTCGATACATCACAATGTAACTAGATTATTGACTCTAGTGCAAGTGGGAGACTGTTGGAAATATGCCCTAGAGGTAATAATAAAAGTATTATTATTATATTTCTTTGTTCATGATAGTTGTCTTTTATTCATGCTATAATTGTATTATCCGGAAATCGTAATACACGTGTGAATACTTAGACCACAACATGTCCCTAGTGAGCCTCTAGTTGACTAGCTCGTTGATCAAAAGATAGTCATGGTTTCCTGACTATGGACATTGGATGTCGTTGATAAAGGGATCACAACATTAGGAGAATGATGTGATGGACATGACCCAATCCTAAGCATAGCACAAAGATCGTTGTTCGTTTGCTAGAGCTTTTCCAATGTCAAGTATCTTTTCCTTAGACCATGAGATCGTGTAACTCCCGGATACCGTAGGAGTGCTTTGGGTGTACCAAACGTCGCAACGTAACTGGGTGACTATAAAGGTGCACTACAGGTATCTCTGAAAGTGTCTGTTGGGTTGACAAGGATCGAGACTGGGATTTGTCACTCTGTATTACGGAGAGGTATCACTAGGCCCACTCGGTAGTGCATCATCATAATGAGCTCAAAGTGACCAAGTGTCTGGTCACGGGATCATGCATTATAGTACGAGTAAAGTGACTTGCCGGTAACGAGATTGAACGAGGTATTGGGATACCGACGATCAAATCTCGGGCAAGTAACATACCGTTTGACAAAGGGAATAGTATACGGGATTGCTTGAATCCTCGACATCGTGGTTCATCCGATGAGATCATCGAGGAGTATGTGGGAGCCAACATGGGTATCCAGATCCCACTGTTGGTTATTGACTGGAGAGCCTTCTCGGTCATGTCTACATGTCTCCCGAACCCGTAGGGTCTACACACTTAAGGTTCGGTGACACTAGGGTTGTATGAATATGAGTATGCAGCAAACCGAATGTTGTTCGGAGTCACGGATGAGATCCCGGACGTCACGAGGAGTTCCGGAATGGTCTGGAGGTAAAGAATTATATATAGGAAGTGTTGTTTCGGCCATCGGGAAAGTTTCGGGGTCCATCGGTATTGTACCGGGACCACCGAAAGGGTCCCGGGGGTCCATCGGGTGGGGCCACCTATCCCGGAGGGCCCCGTGGGCTGAAGTGGGGAGGGAACCATCCCCTGGTGGGCTGGTGCGCCCCCCACTTGGGCCCCCCTGCGCCTAGGGTTGGAAACCCTAGGGTGGGGGGCGCACCACTTGCCTTGGGGGGCACTCCACCCCCCTGGCCGCCGCCCCCCTTGGGAGATTCAATCTCCAGGGCCGGCGCCCCCCCTGGGGGCCTATATAAAGAAGGGGGGAGGGCAGCCGTATCCTGAGTCTTGGCGCCTCGCTCCCCCTGCTACACCTCTTCCTCCTCCCGCAGTTGCTTGGCGAAGCCCTGCCAGAGTCCTGCTGCATCCACCACCACGCCGTCGTGCTGCTGGATCTTCATCAACCTCTCCTTCCCCTTTGCTGGATCAAGACGGAGGAGACGTCACACTGACCGTACGTGTGTTGAACGCGGAGGTGTCATCCGTTCGGCGCTAGGATCTCCGGTGATAGGATCACGACGAGAACGACTCCCTCAACCCCGTTCTTTTGAACGCTTCTGCACGCGATCTACAAGGGTATGTAGATGCATCTCTCTCTCTCATTGCTAGATGAACTCATAGATTGATCTTGGTGAACATAGAATTTTTTTTATTTTATGCAACGTTCCCCAACAAGTAGCTCCTATGGTTTCTAGAGCGAGTGAATGAAACGCTATCTTCTTATGAGCGGAGATAGAGAGCTATGTCACAATCAATAAGTGAGATGCTGTGGGCGAGGAATCTTCTGTCACAATAGAGGTCTTCTTTTCGAATTTAAGTGGGACTAGCTTCTTCCTCAATTGATATTACTGACAATCTAGCAATTCCATCCTTTAGAAGAAGATAAGTTAACCATTTCTTTGAATTGCATGATTGAGTGATGGATGCGGACAATCACAAGCCTACTTTATTTATAGAAAAGAGCGTATAACCCCCGATTCCTACCTGTTGTAGAGAATCTATCCCCTAAACTCTTCTGTGCCATTTGCCGCCTAATACACTATTTCAGTATAATGTTGTTTGCTGGTGCATATCTCTTGATTGACTATTTATTGGTTATTAAGCATTAGTGAGCTGACCTATGTACAAGTTCTGAGTCAACCCCCAGATCTGTATCTCCTTGCCTTGTAATCTCTCATTCATCTATTTACGTGCATGCTTTAGCGAAGTCTCCAGCCCCATAAATATTAGTTAATGCGTGATGCATAAATCAATAACTAAAACTAAAGTGCCGATCATCCCATGCTACCACAGGATTTTTCAACAACATGACATATTGAGAAAAATCTATGTTAAAGCCGCCATTTCTTTATGGTTACATTAGTGTGGATTGTTCTTCTGATTCTTATAGGCCTGTCACCCTAGCTTCGATAGATTTATTTGATTTTGCAAGCTATGGCATAGGAATGTGATATGGGTCGTATCCCGCACCTCCCTTGATTCCGTGTGAAATCCATCCTAAAAAGCACGAGTTGGATCAGCGTAAAGAACAAGCCGAACGTGGTATTATCTCTATTAGGACGGTTATGAGGCTCTGCTCTTTTTTTTCTTTATTCAATATCTATTCTTTGTTTCTTATATTTCGCTAATTGTTATCTTTAATGTATCTTTATGCTTAATAGATAACTGGTGATGCTAGAGCTGTCAAGAAGGCATTGTTTGCAGTATCAACCATCATCTACAAATTCCCATCAAAAGAGACCATTTCTCTTGAAACTTCTGTCCCTCCAAGCATTGTACATCCTTCAGAGCTTCCTTTCTATCCTGCTAGTAAGTTCTACTTAGTGTCAGATGCAGCTATACCTTATGGAATGGACATCCAAATCTAGCTATCTTAGCAAAGGAAGTGGCATTCAAATATACATGTTTTTCTTCTTTAGCCTTTTCGCCCAGCATTGTCATTATTGACACGTTTTTGCGATCCCTGTTTTTGAGATCCTCAATGACTACCACCAGAAAGGGAATGTGACCACCATTCTTATTTGAGAAAAGTGTCTCCACTATAGCACTAACGATCCTAGACAGTAGAGAAAGCCTGATTGGAGCTAAGAACTATTTCTAGAGGATCCCTTCCACTCTTGTGTGGAAAGATCTTTCTTCGTTCAGTCCAGTCTGATTTAAAACGTGTTGTCTACTATTATAGGGGCTGTCGTTAGGGTGACTCCTTCTTATGCCGGGAGATGGCAGTTATCTATATTTAGAAATAATAAAGAATATGGGTGTGATTGTCATCACAATGGAGTGATCGAGTAATCATCCATGTAGGTTCCTCTCTATTTAGATAGACCCCATCAACATGGCCATTCCCTTCTCCTGGTAGCAAAAACCCATTAGAGGTTTGATTCTCAAAATAAAACAGACCAGAAACTCGAAACTATTCCTACTCGCCAGGTGGCTTTATCAATTGGAGTTTAAAAATAGGGAAAAAAGGGTGTCAAAAGTAGAAGTATCATATCTTCTTAAGGAGCCCAACTCTAGCTAGAGAATAAGAGGATTAGGTTTTGGCAGGATGCAAGGTGCCAACTTATTAAGCACGAGAGTCGTAAGATCCCGGTTATAGAAGAAGAGTAGGCCAATCCCAATCTTAGGCTGCAACAAACAAGGAAATTCCTGTCATCAAATCGGCCTGATCCCCAAAAGGAAATTGCAATCCAAAATCCCTGTATACGATATACGATAGATTCCGGGCACCTTGCTAGATGACACTTGTCTCGCATTGCATTACTGACTTCTTCTTCTTCTGATTTCTTTGCTTTGATGATGCCATTGTCCTAAAGAGAGTTCTTCAGCTGAAGAGTACTTTGGCACCCTAGAACACATCTTCCTCTAGATGAAGCCAACAGGTCTCAGACAAGAGTAGTATCTGTGGCTTCATCGAAAACTATCAGCCAAAATCCAAATAAAATGCATCATAGACCCAGCATCATCCTTCACTGGGAACTACAAAAGCAACATCCAACTTCAACCTGGCGGCCTCTGCACACAAAACCTATGATATATCAGAAAAGAAAACCTTTTTTACAGTATGGGAATTTGGCCCAATAGTCCCTCCAATTTGAAGTGATCAAGCCACCACAGGTACCAGTAGGGAACAGGTACTACCACTTCCTCCAGCTCTAGCTGAGCTCTCCAGTTCGTCTCCATCAATGAGTTGCAATGGGAGCATCTCAACATCCTCTGGTAGAATCTGTGCAATCCAGGCCTTCTGGGAGATCATCCACCCGCAACTGCTTTCTCTCTTGCAGCTCTTTCATAGCAATGGCCTTTATGTTTGGAGGCTAACCCAGGAATCCATCACTCTCCTCCCAAAGAAAAAAGATGCCAACACCGTCGAGGATTTCAGGCCAATCAATATCATCTCGAGATTCATGAAAATCTTTCAAATAAGAGGAACAAACATTGTCTTTAACAACACTCATCCACTTATTGACATTGACACGTATCAATCGGCGTTTATCAAGGGTCGCTCACTCATAGAAACTTTCTTGGTTGTCACAGAACCACTTATCTTTCGCCACAAACATAAGATACTTATGGTCCTACTCAAGGTAGACTATCGCAAGTCATTTGACCGAGAAAGAGAAGAGTTGTGTCTTAAAGTAAAGACAAGGATGTGGAAATCCACACACACTTGTCTTTCAGGCCCAGCCCACCAGGGATTTCCAAATCGTTAGCGGCAGGTCTTTCTTCTTCTGGGCGAGCTGCGGAGCTACTTTTTCTTTCTTTCATTCCATCTGTCTCTGTATGCTTGGGTGAATGCCATAAGCGGATTTATATGCCCCGGTTCCCGGGGTTAGGGTATTCCCTATGTTGAGCCTACTCAGATCAGAACAAAACTTTTGGATTCTCTTTCGCCTATCGGCCGGCTTTAAACAACCTTCACATTTCCTGCTGAGATCCCAAGTCTCCAAGTGGGCCCTCTTGGCCACCTAAGACCTTATCTTTTAGAGAATCCCGCTCCTGTGTCATAGGACTTGTAGCTCGGCAGTCCATCGGATAGGTTTGTTTATCCTTCCTTTTTCGAGTGTCTTCTTGGATAGGTATAGCAGCCCATAGGCGCAAGATGTACCTTGTGGAGGGCAGCGGTCCCCTGGACATAGCATAGTCCTTTCAGGCAGTGGCCGTTTAGTCCATGGTCTGTTGGATGGTCAGTGCAAGGCCAGAAATTGGAACACATTGATTCCGCTCGTTCCTGTCCTTCGCTTCAGTGCCTGTCCCTTGGTGTGGTCAGTACTCCATAGTGTCGGGCAGCAAAGCTTACACTTGTTCACTTATTTTGACGGTTCACCAGGGCCTCTTTCCTCCTCCCTTTTCTGCTCACTCGTAGGGGTCCAGACCCCCACAAAGGGGGAGGGAGTCGACTGAACATCTCAGCCATTGGCGGGAATTTCGCCCGCATCCGATCCCCAATTCTTGTTCACCCCGGATGATCGTGTTGGGTAAATTGTGACCTCGTACGATCGTATCGGGTGAGCAACAGCCGCTTCATCACAGTACTGACTTATGGGCTAACAGGTCACACTTTGGCCAAGTATCCTACAAAGAGACTCCCGAGAGCCAAAAGTATTAAAGGAATGGCCATAGGAATGGGCGCATCATGACATCATAATCTGTCTCGCCCGAATGAATTAGTTGGTACTAGAAATGTTAGAAATAGTAAAGGAAAGGAGTAATAAGAAGTGAAAAGGACAGAGACACTTCCCAACCAGAAAGCATAGTTCCCACTGATGGTATACTTTGTGTAAGCGAGCTCTAAGATCACATCTTTAGAATAAAATCCTATTAGAAAAGGAAATCCAATAAGAGATAAGCTGCCCATGAGCATCATGGCATAGGTCAAAGGAAAGGAGGAGGCAAGCCCCCCCATCTTCCGCATATCTTGCTCATTCGACATGGCATGAATCACCCAACCCGCACTCAGGAAGAGTAATGCTTTGAAAAACGCATGATTCATTAAGTGAAAGACGCTAACCAAATAGTTAGTGATGCCGCAAGCAAAGATCATATAGCCTAATTGACTGCAAGTTGAATAAGCTATGACCCTCTTTAGATCGTTCTGTAATATTCTAGTGGTTGCCGCAAGGAATGACGTCATAGCTCCTGCAAAAGTAATAACAATCAAAGGCATAGGTGAGTATTCAAATAAAGGGGAGCACCTTGCTATCATGAAAACGCCAGCAGTGACCATAGTAGCTGCATGAATCAAAGTAGATACTGGAGTGGGACCCTCCATTGCATCGGGTAACCAAGTATGCAATACTATCTGTGCAGTTTTCGCAACAGCACCAATAAAAAGTAAAATACAAATCAGAGTTATGGCATTCAATCTCATATTGCAAAAAATCCATTCATTTCTAGGAGCACTAGCACAAGCAAAAATGGTTGAAAAGTCTACTGGTTGAAAGAGAGTAAAACAACCAAAAATCCCATGAGCTAATCCAAAATCACCTACTCGATTGACAAGCATAGATTTTATAGCAGCTTTATCCGCCTGAAGTCGTGTAAACCAGAAATGAATTAACAAATATGAAGCAAGACCTACTCCCTCCCATCCCAGGAATAATTGAAGAAAGTTATCTCCATTCACCAACATTAGCATAAAAAAAAGTAAAAATGGATAAATAACACATAAATCAAGGGCTATGCGGATCCTCAGACATATATGAAATGGAATAAAGATGGACCAAACTACTTATGAATGTAACCCCAATTAACATCACTACGGTCAGGCTATCGAACATAGAGTCAAAAGTGAATTACGAGTCAGGCCAATCTGTGAATCGAGCGAGCTCCCCTTGCAATGATGTGGTGGTGAACCTCTCATTCGTCTTCAGTGCTCTCCGAACCGTGCGGGAAGGTTTCCCATCACACGACTCGCCAACTTGATCTTCTGTGGGAACCTTATGTAAGAACAGGCTTGGCAAAAGAAGTACGGTCTCGCTTTCCTTTGCCACTCAAGTGTACGGCATCTGCCGTGCTTAGGCCCCTTCTTCCCTTCCCTAATCCAAAAATGAGTCCACCGCCTGCCTGGCACTGTATGGGTATAGGTATCGTGTGCAGGCCAGCCTCCCTTGGATTTTAGGTGATTAACTACCGAAGCGAAGATAAGGCTGGATCAAGAAAAGGGGGGTACTACGAGCCCTCTGCCCCACGCATCTAACCAGCTCGCGTGGTTCACTGGTTCCACCGATGTCACCCTTAGATAGAGTTATTCAGTCGATACAGAGATGCGCTTAAAGTGGGGGGTGTGCTGTCCCTATTGGGCTGGGTCCTTCCCCATAAGTCCCCACCGTCGGGGCATAAGCGCCCTCTTGCTACCCATATGCAAGGCACCGTCTTAGCCTTGCCTTCCCAGGATCGCTCCCACACCTGTCATGTTCGTGATCGGCCTCCTCAATAGTGTATCGATCGAAAGGCAGGGCGGCGGAGCCCCCAGCCGACAGGAGTAGTTACGTCCAGTATGTCCCCCCTCGATTCCCAACATGCTATGATACCCCAGGGTGGGTAGGAGCAGGTCGAGTCCGTATCACCGCGGAACAACTGTAGCGTCCGGATCTGATCTATCTACTCGGCAATTCATCTGGTGACTTCACGGTCGCCAAAGAAGCCCCAAGAAGCATCAAACATTTTCGATGAGATCCATGGAGCTATTCTGGGATAGCAAGCACTAGCTCCCAGTGCGACTTCATAAAAAGCAATCAAAGATAAGATCGAAGAAAATGAAACGCACGTGGTGGTCATTATAGCGGTTCCTTCAGATCCTAGAAAACGTCCGAAAAAACCGGCTATGGAACTACCGAGCAAAGGCAAAAAGACAATAAGTAGATACATAAGATCGAGTCTCTTAAAAAAAATAAGACAATGTTCAAGCGGCCTGTCATTGAGACAAAAACATGTTAAGCATATAAGCACTTTCGACTTGATTTGCAGTGGTCAGTTACGCAAGACGGGAAGAGAGTTTCCTTCTTTAGAGTCCTTTTATCCCAATATTAAGGATAATGTGTGGGCCTTTACTGAAAGAAGATGGTTGATCCCCTTGCCGAGTCATTCCATCCTACCCCCGGTGGGTCGTCCTCTTATTCAGTCTCGCGAGCAAAGAAGAAGAGAGACAGCATTCAAGCCAACAATGGACTGAGGTATGAGACGATAAAGGTAAAGGGAAGGGGTCGTCGTTGGTGCATAACATATCTTTCCTATCTACGATCTTTCTCGGTCATAAGCGAGGCTTCGCGGTCCAAGTACCACATAAGCAATAAAGCCAATAGACCTTGAATAGCCTGTACGAAATAACTTGTGAAAATGATTTACTAGAGTATAAAAATCTTGTACGCAAGTTGGCACAGTGCTTTCAATCAATCTCGCTCATCTGGTCTGCCCGGTCAAATCAGCGATCATGCCCCCCTTATTCTAGCGGAGGAACAACTTCATCAGATTCATTCCCTTGCTAATCCACCTTCAAGCCTTGTTCCTTCTTCCGCTTCATCTATTGTAAAATTCTATATGCCACAAATAGAAGTAGAAAGAAATCCTAGCAGTCATTGAGATTGAATCCAGAGGAAATCGCAATCCAACTACCGTGAGAGAGAATTAATAGAGTCAGTTCAACTAAATGGTCAAAATCAGAATAAAGGAAGGTAACGAAATACTTCATTAGCAAGGCCCGTTTAATTAACAATTTGAGCTTTCTTTGCTCACCAGCTTTTTTCTGCGCCCCTTCACTCTCTTCTGAATGACTCCTTTAGCACTCTCTTTTGGTTGGTTACTTCATTGAAATAGAAAGTACATCTCTAAATCCCGGCTAACGCGAATCATTCAAAAACTACTACTTATTGGGTTGGGCAACCGACACGTGAAATCGATGTCGGGCTACACTTCCTTCAATTAATTGTTTAGGTTTACTTTGGCGGAGCATTCAATCTAGGTGTGGGAATCATTCCAACTTCATGTATTTGCGGCCCTAGCCTTTTGGGAATGTAGGTGTCCATGAATGGAAGCTTGGCAATAGAGCAGACCGGAAGAAGTATGTACCTCATGAAGCAAGGACTAGCTAGAGCTCTTAGTATGGCCACTTTTGTAGGATGAATCCGTTCATTGCCTGCTTCTCTATCGCATTGGACCTAGAAAGAGTGCAAACAGGAAGCATAGACCCTTGAGAAATAGAGGAGCTATGAGTGTTGTCCACAACCTCTAATGTTCCAAAAGATATAATCCGTCACTCGCTCCAGAGACCTCAGTACTGTGCTAACTCCAATAATTTCCTTCTTTACTACATAAAGCATCAACTGCTGGATAGAAAGCAAAAGCATTTATTTATATCTTACAGTTAGCTTTCACTTGATTTCTTTCTTATAAAATTACATTTTGTTGATTGTAGATTGGGTCGGTGTAAATAAAGGGTGAGCTCCAAACTACAGTGGGAAAGGCCGAGTATACACCAACCATACTTTGGAGTGAGAAGGAGATCCTAACTAACAAAATAAGGCATCTAATACTATGCTGAAAAGTCCCGTTTGGTCACTTTTCAAAAAAAGGATGCATCACTATTTTATCATCATCTGGCACTGCTTGACTTGCTTTCACAGCTTTTAGCTTGAACGTGGCACTAAAGCCTCCATGTGAACTAAAGAAAATAGTTCAAGACAGTAGAGCACAGAGGGAATTAGCAACATGGGTTCAACATTTCTTTTAGTGAATGCGGAGATAAAAGCAGCTGCTATTGATGTGCAATTGGACCGCTCACATCGCTCCTTGACACGAAGGCTATAAGAATCAAAGGAAATACTGGGTGTAAATGACTTTGGATTTCAAACCTGGCAAAGTCCTTACTTACTCCGCTCCAGGCCAAAGCGATGAAAAGACCCTTTATTTAATATGGTCACGCCCATGAGAGAAAGTCTAGCCCTATCAACACCTTCTGATCCTAGTTGCTTCGAGTAAGGCAGGCTACTTCTAAGCAATCTAGAGAACATTGAACCTCATTGAAAAGAAATAACTTCCGGCCAACATAAAGATCCAGCAACCTTTTGCCTGACCTTGGCTCTGACGCATTCCTCCTAGCCTAGATTTTCACTACATTCTTTGGGATCAATGCCTACTTCTTGAACTTGAAATACATGTATCCCTTCTTTGATAAGTGGAATGTTTCGCTTGAGTGTCTACTTTGGAGAAACCCTTGTTATCTATGCTATGTATTTGTGGCCTAGCCCTCTATAAGGCA